>NW_006400144.1:997302-998947 GCF_000299155.1 Elephantulus edwardii
CAACACTATTGGTAACAGCAGCCAGGAAATCAAGAGACGTATTACACTGGGAAAGTCAGCTGTGAGGATCTCTCAAGAGTATTGAAGATCTTGCAATGGCGTCAGAATAGAGACTTAAGGTGCGCCTGATCCGGGCAATTATGTGCTATGCATCAGAGAGTTGGACAGTGACTAGAGATGATAGAAAGAGAATCGATTACTTTGAACTATGGTGTTGGAGAAGAGTGTTGAATATACCATGGACTGCTAGGAGAACAAACAGATTTGTCCTCCTCGAGAGGGTGAAGCCAGAATGTTCCTTGGAGTCAAGAATTCTGAAGCTTTGTCTGACATACTTTGTGTATGTTGCAAGGAGGGACTGGTCCTTGGAGAGGGACACCATGTTTGGGAGAGTGGAGGGACGGAGCAGGAGAGGAAGACCATCAATGAGATGGATCGATTCTGTGATTGAGGTGGTGGGAATGAGTGTGTTGGAGAAAGCAAAGTTGGCACAGTATAGTGTAGAGCAGCGTTTAGGGCTCTTGTATATAGGGTCTCTTTGAGTCACCAGTGATTTGACGGCACAACAACAACCCTTTCCAAACTATTTCACCCCCACTAACATAAACTTACTTCCCTCTCAACTAACCATATATCACTACTGTAAATTTCATAAATTAGAAGTAATTCTTTAAAATAATATGCTTCTTAATTAAGCTACTCAGGGAATGGTTTCAGTTCAAGATTTAAAGACTTTTCAGTGAATAGTTTCAAGTGCCATGCCATCTCAATGACTCCAGAAAACCTGAGTTCAATGATAATTTGGAATTCTCCTTCTCATTTCCACATTTTAATCAAAATTTTCTATTCCTGAATTTAAATGTTCAGTAATAGCATCTGAGCACTAGCTAGTTTATCAGCAAGGAAGACGGCTCCAATTTTTTAACTTCTCCTTGTGATTTGACTAAAAAGCTCACAAAGAAAATTGGTTTTCCATTCAATAATTCACACATAATTTGTGAAAAATTTTGTGACACAGATTATAATCCCTGTTTTTAAACCACATTTACTATACCTGTTTCCAATTTACATTTGCCCTTCTTTCCTAGCCCTTTCTGCATTCTATGTTTTTTAATCACTGGGCAAATTCAGCCCTTTTGATCTTATATAGTTCATTGTTCTAAGAATGTATTACTTACTGGTGTTCTAGATAATCACCTCAGTATATTATTTAGCTAGAAGTTGAATCATGACATTAGTTTAGTTTTAGGTTTGTAGGGAATTGGCCAAGTGGTAAGAAGCCATGCTGAAATCCTAAAGGCATACAGTCAAATCCATCAGCTGTTCCACAGGAGGAGGATATATAATCTCCTCCCATGTGATTTATTGCCTCTGAAATCCCACTGGATTGTCAGCTATGAGTTATCTCCCACATGATGGCACACAAGAAGAACAAGAAACATAATCTCAGGGATTTCACTGGAGCGTAGAGAAGCCAAAGCACAAGGAAGACGTCAAGATGCTAAAGAGCTGAACCGAAGATTCCAAAAGGTTGTTCGGAATGACAAAGCAAAATACTACAATGAAATGTGCGAGGAGCTAGAGTTGGAAAATCAAAAGGGCCGAACTCGCTCAGCATTTCTTAAGCTCAAGGAACTGAAGAACA
>NW_006400144.1:999047-1000718 GCF_000299155.1 Elephantulus edwardii
TCGCAAGTGACTCAATGGCACATAACAACAATAACAACAACAACAATTTATTTCATTTATTTGGAACAGTACATTTTCCCCACCATTTACTTATGTTCTTAAACATATATAGTAGAAAAGAAATTTAATATTCCATGTAGCATCCAAAGGTCAAAATAGTGTATAGGTAAAGCAGCTACTGGTGAAATTCTTCTATTTCCTGCTTAAAGACACATTTTAAAAAGATGAAACATGTAGAGTATAGCTGTATGTTGTTTCTCTAGTTCTTTCACTTGATGATCATCAGAATCTGTAAGCTACAGTGATGAAGGTGAGTCTGTCATAACAGAGGCAAGTGATGAACCCCAGAGAACAGCAAAGTGTTGTCACCAAGTGAGTGCCACAGAGTCACATGGTGAGGTAACATAGGGAGGAGGACTAACTATAGATGAAGAGATTAAAATGTAAATGGGAGTTAACCTGGACTCTGTGCCTATTGTGACCCAATATGACTGAGTAGAACTGATCCCACCAGTTTGAAAGTTTAAATCCACCAACTGTTTAATGGGAGAAAGACAGGTAGTCTTCTGTCATGAAGATGCACAGCCTTGGAAATCTGATCAGAAGTCATTATGATTTGGAATCAGACTTCATGGCAGCAAGCTTGTAGTTTGGGTTGTTTTGGAATATTTCAGGAAAAGATTCCCATATTTTTCTCTGAGTAATTAACCACTGTGTCATCAGGTATCCTCCCTCTTCTAAGGAACAAGAAATACTGCTCTTGCTCTAAGAACTGACATTGACCTTGTGGTATTTTGACATCTTCTTAACATCTGCATTATTTATTGAGGGCCAGTTATGTGTAGAGAAATGTAACAACTGCTATGATACATGTAAAATATGTGAGAATAAAACTCCTGTCCTCAAAATTTTATTACCTAGAAACGTAAAGCACTCATAATGTTGTTGTTGTTGTTGTTGTTACGTACTATCAAGTTGCCTGAGACTCACAGAGACCCTATGCAAAATAGCTCTGAACACTGTTCTATCCTGAGCCAATCTGTCTCAGACCCACCCACCTGCCCCTATAGCCCCAGGCACTGTATCAAACCATATAAACAGTATTCTAAGTATCTTTCCTTCCTTTTTTCCCTAATGCAAAAATGTTTAATAAACGCTTGTCAAATGATAGTGCTCCTTAAACTTTTCAACTGCCTTCACATTTATCACCCCAAAGTAGTTTAGTAAAGTTCTTTTTTTATCTTCTGATGCACTGCTTCATTAATTTCTTCATATACAACTCAGGGGCACTGATTACATTCTTTATTTCTATTTTTTAAAATTGTGATTTTAACAGAAGTTTAAAGAAAGTTTGAGTCATCCATCCATCCATTGTTGCACATTTTCCTCTCTCTTCCTCCCTTCTCCCTACTCTAGTCCACTTTGCGATGTACCTCTTGTTGCACATTGTTGCCATACATATAATACCTAATCATGCATTCCTTTCAGATTGTTGTTGTTGTTATGTGCCGTCCAGTCGTTTCTGACTCATAGCGACCCTATGCACAACAGCCCTAAACCCTGCTCTATCCTGCGCCTCTGACACACCCATCCTGATTACCGCAGTCACCGAATCAATCCATCTCATAGAGGGTCTTCCCCCCCTGCGTTGTCCCTCAACCCTCCCAAGCA
>NW_006400144.1:1001619-1018013 GCF_000299155.1 Elephantulus edwardii
GGAGGATGGAGGGACAGCGCAGGAGGGGAAGACCCTCTATGAGATGGGTTGATTCGGTGACTGGGGTAATCGGGATGGGTGTGTCAGAGGCAGTGCGGATGGCGCAGGATAGAGCAGGGTTTAGGGCTGTTGTACATAGGGTCGCTATGAGTCGAAAACTACTTGACGGCACATAATAACAACAACAATAACAACATCCCACAGGAAGCTTTGTCCTTTTTACGATTTTAAGTTTTGTCAGATTTTCCTCCCCCTTTCTATCAGGGACCTTATACTGGAATCCTTTTGCTAAGGGTGAAGCCAAGTTTTTCCTTGGAGGTTAGAATTTTGAAGTTCTGTCTTACTTACTTTGGGCATGTGGCCAGGAGAGATTGGTTCTTGTAGAAGGACATCATGCTCGGAAGGGAGGATAGACAGCACTGGTGAGGGAGGTCCCAGATGAGATAGATTGATACAGTAACTGGAGTTATGGCGGTTGGTGTGTCAGAGTTAGTGAGACTGACTCAGGACAGGGAAGGGTACACAGCTGCTGTATATAGGGCTCCTTTACATTGCAGGCGACTCATGGCATATAACAACAATAACATACTATCACAGATCTGAAAGCAGGAGTGGTATCCACTTCCTAAACAACATGCCTCCAGAAACTCTATGAACTTTGATAAATGTTGATAGTTGTAGAGGGGCTTCAGGCCCTTTGTTCACAGGGTCACTATGAGTTGTGCTCGACCTGAAGGCAATCAACAACAACAACAACAATCTAGTTTTGATCTTAAGGCCATGAAGACTTCCATGTGGTTTATCTTCTAAACTAACAGTCAATATTCTTCACTCTTCTTTGCTCTGGGCAGGGAGAGACTAATAGTTGCACCATGAAAGGACAGTCACATGCTTTTTAAAAAATTTTTTATTTGTTTGCATATAATCATTCATATACATAATGTTTTTTACAGGTATTTTGTGATTTTATTCATGTACCTTGTATTTTATACAATCATTCATCTCCATTATATTTTAGATCTTTACCATTTTTCTATGCTTATTATCTCCCTGTCTTTCCAAGTCCCCATTAAACATTTCTCAATTCTTCCCCCTACCTTCACCCCCACCAACCTCTGCTATCCCAGTGATTTTCCCCCTTCTCCATTTTCCTTTTCTCCTTCCTCTTTGGAGTATTTGTACATATCTTGCTCAATTATCTTCCTATTATCACTCACAAACTTTTAAGGCCTTTATCAAAGTAGGACATAGAACATTCCCTTTTGGACTATGTTATGCCAATTTACTTTGATGTCTCCTATGTCTATAAGTCTGAGCTTCAAGGCCCTATGGCATGTTCCTTCAACATATTGTTACTTGGTTATGTACTTTGAATTATTATAAAGTTTGTGCTCAGAATTATCCTAACATAAGAAATATTTTACATTAATAATTAAAGATTACATAATAATACAAATGTTTTAGGATATGTCATGAACTTCCATTTATATTCTGTGATAAGAGATACTGTAAATGTTTAGCTCGTCTTCAAGTCAACCAAGATCTAACAAGGAATTTTTACCATCTATCTTATACTTTATATGAAAATCAAATGTAATCTTTGAATCTCCCTCCTGTCACCCAGCCAGATACACAATTCAACATCATCATTCTCAACTATATAGAAAAAGAAAACAAATCAATATGAGTTTGTTGTTTTACTGTTTAGAGATAAGATATTTTGATTTTCATATGTCATAATTGAAATCATGTGAATCTTTGAATACTTGGGCTTCAAATTCCATCTGGCTCTGTAAAATAAAAGTGCTCAAATTAGTATAGATTTCCAAAAAAGTAGACCAAAACTAATTTTCTATATGTCTCCTTAATGTTTAAGAAGAGACACAAGTAACTGAGGGAGGAAGGTACTCAAGGGCTTATTTTCACTAACATGGTACTTGGAATAAAATCATGACTGACTAAATTTTGAGCACCATGCTGGATTCTGAGATGCAAAGATGAAAAGACCATGTTCACTCAGGCCTTTAAAGTTTCTAGTCTAATAAAGGAATGGGCTGGAGGACTGGTATAAACACTGCAGGGCAGGGTAATGTGCACCACTGAGTTTTGGGATCATAAGCCAGGCCTGGGAATGGCCTGGGATGTTTCCTGGATGAGAAGCTGCATTGAAAGCCGGAATGAGAAAGGATGTGGTCCAGAAAATAAGAACATAAGAGCATTTCTAACATTCATTAACAAGGTAGTTGGGAAGAATCTAGACAGCACTAAAACTCACTGCTATTGAGTCAGTTCTGACTCAGGGCAATCCTCCGTGTATTGAAAGGAGACAGCAGGCAAAATATTACACAAAAGTTTATCGTCATAAAGAAGGTATCACTCTCTTTTCCTTTCCTTCCTTCCTTTTTTCCCTCCCACTCTCTTGCTTCTACCTTCCTTAGATGCCCTCTCCCTCACTTCAAGGTGGGAAAGATTTTAATCTGCTGAAATTTGGATATAAAGGTCTCCATAGAGAGGACAGAGTTTGAAGATGAAAGGTAGAAGTAAATTACATCTGCGGAAATGGAAAGAAATAGATCCCAGATCCTCCATCTGATTATTTTGAAAATAACTGATTCAATATTTATTGTTGCTGTTGTTTTTGTGGTGTGTGGAATAGACTGATGGATGACCCTCCAGTGGGTTTTTGGAGACTATAAATCTTGGGAGAATGTCTATCTTTTTCTTCCAGAGCAGGTGCATTAAAATAACTGCCAGTGCAACCGTTTAACTACTAGGCTACCAGAGCTCCCCTCAACATTTATTGTTGTTATTGTTATATATCTTTGAGTCAGAACCTACTCACAGCTGATCTGACCAGGGGAGTTTTAGAGGCAGTAAACTGCACAGAAGGAGACTACTCATCTTTCTCCAGCAAAGAGGATGGTGGATTCAAACTGTGAGCATTTGGGTTAGCAGTGTAACTCCTTAGCCTAAGGCACCAGAGCTCCCTCAATATTTATTGCTGTTGTTGAGTACAGCTGAGTCAGAACTGACCTATAGCTGACCCTCCAGCCACACTTCCAGAGGCTGTATATTGTTAGTGAGGAGACTCCATCTTTCTCCCATGAAGCAGCTGGTAGATTCGAACCACATACCTTTGTTTTGACAGTGTAATTCCTTACAACTATGCCACTAGAGCTCCAATATTTACTGTTATTGTTGTTATGTGCCATGAAGTCAACTATGACTCATAGTGACCCTATGAATTCTGCTTTATCATGAGCCAATCTCACTGTCTTTTAAACACCAGCCTTCATTGTCATAGTCACTGTGCCAATTCATCTCCTCCAGGCTCTTCCTCTTCTGCACTCCTCCAAGCATGATGTCCTTCTTTAAAAAGTGGTCCCTTATGACAATATGCCCAAAGTATGTAAGACAGAGCTTCATAATCCTTGCTCTAAGGAGCAACCTGGTTCCATTGTTTCCAAGAAACAGACTTATTTGTTCTCTTGGCAGCCCTTGGTTTGTTCAATACTCTCCTCTAGCACCACAACTCAAAAACATTGAGTCTTTTTCTGTCATCCTTAATCATTGTCCAGCACTCAGATACATAGCAAACAATTCAGAAGACTTGGATCAAGTGCACCCTAGTCTCTATACTGACATCATTGCTCCTTAGTACTCTGGAGAGATCCTTGACAGTAAGAATGTTGATTGTGGACCCAAGCAAAATGAAATTGTTAATTAACCTCAATCTCTTCTCCATCTATCTTGAAGCAGTCAAACTGACCTGGTGGTGAGAATCTTTGTTTTCTTGATGTTGCGTTTCAATCCATATTGAAGACTGCAGTACTTGACCTTCTGCAGCAAATGGTTCAAGCCTCTTCAGTTTCAGTGAGCAAGGTTGGTTAATCTATATAATGCAGAATGTTGAGGAGTCTTCTCCAATTTTGATGCCACATTTTTCTTCATAAAGTCTAGTTTCCTGAATGATCTGTTCTGCATATAGATTGAAAAGGTATGGAGACAGGACACATTCCTGACCTAGTCCTTTCCTCATTTTGAACCATGTCTTGTTTCCTTCCACTGTTCTGATGAATGCTACCTAGTTTAACAATAGGGTTCATTTGAGCACACTCAAGTGTTCTGAGATTCCCATTCTTCTCAAGGTCAGCCAAAATTTGTTGTGAGGCGCACAGTCAAATGCTTTCAAACAGTCAATAAAACACAAATAGACATTCTTCTGGTATTCTCTGCTTTTTGACAAAGATTCATCTGACATCAGCAATGATATTTCTAATGTCATGACCTTTTTTATACCCAGCTTGTATTTCTGGCAGTTTTCTGTTGTTGTACTGTTTCAGTAGTTTTGAATAATCTTCAGCAAGATGTTACATGTATGATATTAGTGATATTGTTTAATAATTACCACATCCTTTTGGATTACCTTTTTTCCCATTAGAATAAATATGGATCTCTTCCAGTCAGTTGGCCAGGTAGTTGCCTTCCAGATTACTTGGCACAATCTGGTGAGCACATCATGGGCTGCATTTGTTGTTGAAATATGTCAACTAATATTCCATAAATTCCTGGGACCTTATTTTTTGCCAATTCCTTCAGAGTAGCTTGAATTTCCTCCTTTATCAACATTGCTTCTTGATAATTTGCTGTTTCATGATACTGTTCTGTGTCAGCCAATTCTTTTTGATACGATGACTCTGTGTACTCCTTCCATCTTCTTTTGATGCCTCTTGAATTACTCAATATTATGTCCACAGTCTTTTTAAATACTGCAACTTGAGACTTGAATTGGTTCTTCAGTTCCTTATTTTTTGTTGTTGTAGTTAGGTCACTGTACCAAAAATTAGGCTGTTGAGTATAACCCACAGTGACCCTAAGAACAACAGATCTGAACTCTATCTTTTTCTGTGCCACTTGCTAACACACTCAAGGCCATTGAATCAGTCACTGTATCAATCCATCTGACTTAGGATCTTCCTTTCTTTTGCTGTTCCTCCACCTTTTCAAGCATGATGCCTCTCTCTAAGGATTAACCTCTCCAGCCTCTCCTAGCTATATGTCCAAAGTATATGAGGTGAAGCTTTATCATCTTTGCCTCCAAGAAACATTCTAGCTGCACTTTCTCCAAGATATATTTGGTGTTTTGTGTGTGTGTTTTTTTTCTTTTCTTTTGGCAGTCCATGGGATATTCAGTACTAGTCTCCAACATTACAGCTCAAAGATATCTATTTCTCTTCTGTCATCCTTATTTATTGTCCTTACTAGGGCAATATTCCTTACTAGGTACTTTTAAAATGTTAGATGCAGTACCTAGTAAATTAATTATGGGGGGGAAAAACCGCAGAATTCCTCACCAAATAAACATCTGAATGATTAAACAGACAATAAGCAAGTTACCAGTCTGGGCAAAGATGAATATAGTGAAGAAAATTGAAACAGGGTTAGGGTATGGAGAAAGTAGTAGTAGTTAAGAAATTCAAGATGACATAGTGAAGGGATGAAAGAAGTGATACTGAGGTTTAGGAAGACCTGAGGAAAGAATCTGAAGATTTAGAGACAACAGACTTGATAGTTTGAGAATACCATAGGAACACAATGCAGCTCCAGGGCAAGAAAGAATTGGAAATTGAGATGAGGATAAGAGGAAAACAGTCGACCTATTGACTGCACTGGAGAGCTTCAAGCAAAAGTGGGACATATTAGGACTTAGGTTTTCAAAATATACTGGATATCATGAAGAATAGCTAGGAATAGAGGTGATAAGAAATAATAAATCTGCTTATCTAGACTGTTGACTGTAGATATTGGCCAACAGATGTGTGACAAAACTCAAAATGTTTTAAAGGAGAAGCCAACAGTACTTTCAGAGAGAGAGAGAGTTAGTACTCTTTAGTTTCTGACTGAACACTTGAATGCATGGGGTGCATGTATTGAAACAGGAATGGCATAGGTAGGGGTATGCTTGGGGAAAACCAAGAGTTTGTTCAAAACATCTGGATGGAGATGAAGAGTAGGCAACTGGGGACATTGTCTAAAACCAAAACTAAGCCTTGTTGTTGAGTTGATTCTGATTCATAGTGACCCTAGAAGACAGAAAAGAACTGGCCTAGATGGTTTTCAGAATTTTAATCTTTACAGCCATACTGTCACTAATTGGAATGAGTTAAAATTGTTCAACTTTTTGGCTGAGTGCATAGCCACTATGGTAGAATTTGCACATCACCTTACTTTAACTGCTAAGACTTAAGTATTTCAATAAATTTCCATCACCTACAAGATAAAATCTAGGTTCCAAGTACCACAGAACTTACAACCTCCATGTCTATCTTTATCACTATTTTAACCCTTACTGAGAGGTCTTCCAATACAGATTCATTTATATGTAACTTCATTAATTATTTGTAAACTTATAAATGAATTCTTGAGTGGGGTGAAGCTATTAATCTACAGTCTTGCTTCTCATTTACTCATTGCCATCAGGTCAGAACTAATTCATAAATGACCCTCAGTTTTCTAAGGCTGTAAGTCACTGGGAATCAAATTCTCCCTTTTTCTCCTGTAGACTTGCTGGCGAATTAAAATCACCAGAGTGGTTCACAGGTTACAGTTGTTGTTGTTAAGTGCTGTTAAATCAAGTATGACTTATAGGGACCCTATGAACAAAATATTTAAACCCTGTGCTATAACTACTGTCATTTCTCTAATGTTCATAGAGTTTCCAAAAGCCTGTTGGTTAAGAAGTGGATGCCAACCCTGTTTCAAAGCCTGTCTTAATCTGGGAGCTCTACCAACCCTGTCCACCATGGGTAACCATTGTGGCATTTGGCAAACCAGTGGCACAACATTCAGTATCACAGAAACTCCAAGTTATCTCAGTACAGCCAACTGACAGACCACTGCTGTACCACTTAGAACAATGTTCTTCCAAAACACAATAAAATGAACAAATAGGTTTCTCACTAATGGGTTTTCCTTATTTAGAAGCAATGCATCATTCATCTATTCTGCCACTCATCAATCTGTCTTGGGTTTTTTTACCCTAGTTTATATTTTGGTCATGACTAGATTATCATTACCTTTGGATCTGGTAAACATGGTCCAAAAGCTTCCAGAAGAAGAGTCTCTTCCTTTACAGCTTGTTCATAGTCTGCAAAAGACAGCTTCCCATCGTGATCATAGTCCTGGACCGGGACAAGCTACATGCTAGTCAACATGTTAAAAAATACTTATCTGCATAAGTAAATGAACTCAAAGTAAAGTGTTAATAAAAGAAAGGCTATAGGAAAAGAAGAGGTTAAATAGTGAAAATTAGAAAAGAATTTTAACATTATAATAAAATAACACTATCAAGTCTTTTATTTCACCAAGCAGGAAAATTATAATTGTCTTAATTTTAATTTCTATTTCCATCCCAAAACTGGCCTGCCAACTTCCAAATTCATATTTACCATTTTCTTAAGTGTTATTTCAACCAGATCTTTAATTCCCTCATCAGGATCTTCTTCAGATGGCTGTTTGAGTAGGCTATTCTTCAACATGTGAAACATTTCCTCCTTTGAAATGTATCCATCACCATTCAAATCAAATACTTCAAAGCAATCTTAAAAAATATAAATTTGTTATTACTACCAAGGTAACATTTGCTCTTGATAATGCTTTCATGGCCAAAGTTTACATTGTTGATGTTTTCATCAACCCCATGGGACTTAGTGCAATCTGACTTCCATAGTAAGGGCTTCACAGAGGTTAAGAGAATTTACATACTAATCTCCACAGTATGTCTCCTTACTCTCAGCTATGAGAAAAAAAATATCACAAGACAAAGTGGACATTCCTATTTTGAAACTCAAGGGAATGAATTAGAATGATACTCTTAAACAGAATCAAGCAGAATTAAAATTCAGTAAATTAATAAATAGAGCATTTGAATTCCTAATGCCTAATTTTATAGTAAGGATTCAAATAGAACATTTCAGCAGAAATATTTAAAATTAATATTAAAAAAAATCCATATGTACATAGTTAGAATGCGAAGTATATGCCTATGCAGTAATCCTTGGCATGAATTCCTCCTCCGAATTTCTTTATTTTCCTTTAATAATTTTTTATTCATCCCTTATCATCGATGTGAATTCATTCCACAAGAGAGGTATGTAAAGGACACAGAAACAAACACACAAATTCACCTTCCTCAATGGATGATTTAACTATTTTGAGCTATGCTAACTATGATGTTAAAGTGGAATCTTACATTTTATTTTTTCTTCCAAAGACCCTCGAAGAAACAATGATAATCCATTTATCCACTCTGATATGCTGACACAGCCGTCGTTATCTTTATCAAAACCTCGGAACACTAGTAAGAGAAGAGTGCAGTGTTACACTCTTGGTGCCTTTTTATTCTTAGGAATGGACATACACTGGGACTTCGCTCTTAATATCTAGAGAAATCTCTGGATCTCAATGTTCAAAATCTTCATTAAACAAAGATGAATACCAAGGCATCATATAATAAGAAAAGTATTTTAGTTAAATATTCACATAGTATCTTCACTTCATAGTTTGTTGAATTAAAGACAATCCTGAATATTTAAGCATACTAACAATTAAAGAAAATACCTAAGTAATTAGCTACACTAATTAACATAAAATACACACTTTTGATAGGGAACACAGGTGGTCTAATGCAAAGAAGATGTGTTATAATATCGAAGGCATGTGGGTTGAGGCCATCAGCTACTTCATGAGAGAAAGATGGGCAATCTCCTTTCATGTGATTAACTGCCTCTAAAAATCCACCGGAGGATCAGCTATGGGTTGGTTCTGACTTTATGGTACACCTACGCTACCAAGGCCACCACCGCCACCACTACCACCACCACCACCACCACCACCACATACTTTTGATACTTTAGGAAAATAATGTTCTCACATAACTGATAAATTTTATATTATTTTTAATTTAAATGCTTCTTATGATGTAGAGATTTAAATGTCCCTAAAAAAATCTTTTCATTCATTATTATATTACTATTAGGTAATATATTCTGTAATGTAATAGACAACTATTACAGAATTACAACTATTTCTAAATTTTCTGATTTAAGATAAGGGAAGCCTAGCTATAAAAGTTGGCATTCCTTGTCTTAAATAAATAAACTAGAGTAGATTTTAATGCTTTCGCTATGATTTCTGCATACTAAATTGTTTCACTCAAGTGAACTTGGGAATGTTCTCATTCAAAATCTGTCCCAACTCCAATTTCTTCTCTCACTTATTGCTGCTTAGATTCTTTCTTATTGTCTTACCTCTGTCCATAATCATGTCATCTGTCATTCGAAATGTCACATGCAAGATATTCCGAAACGCATTTCTATCCAGTCCAATAACTGTACCAGGCCGTTCTGCTGCATTGCACACCAATGTATAAAAGAGATTAACTAGGCAATTCACTTCATATGTATTAACTGTGCAAGGACAGAATTGAGATAATACAAAAATCATTAAGTTTTAACTTGCATTCAATATTCAAGAGGTTCTAGACATGCTACATTAAATATGTAATTGTCATTAGAAGACTCCTGCATTGAAGTTTATGACTTAAGAGAATTGAGAATAATCAACACTATTGTTATTCTCTAAAATAAATATGAATTCTTTGTTAATAGGAGCTGAATAGTTGTGTTGGGGAAAAAATATTATCAGCCAATTTATCTAAACATTGAACATGGGTGCAGGTCTTAAGCTTCACAAGATAAATTGATGTTTGGAAACAGGAGAGAGTTTTGGCATTGTTGCCTCCTAATGGTGGTGTGATATGTGAACTGTGGTTTTGGTCTTGTTACAGAACAATAAAAATAAAAAATACACATATTTTTAAAGCATTAAAAAAAGTATGGTGATATTCTTTTTCAACATTTTTATTACAGACATGATGAGATATACAACATAACAATATGCATGCTACAATCCTTTTCTCTTGAAATAGATATCGGGGCCCTAGAATACTAGACAACAATTTTTAATTTACACCAGAAATCTGTTCTCATAGAGCTGATTCTGACTTACGGAAACTCCATGGGGCAAAACCAAACTGCCCTACACAGTTTTGCCACAATAATAAAGCTCTCCAGGCTAACCACAGAAACTCTAAGAATACATACATCTGATAGCCTTAGGAAATCCATGATGAATGTGGTGTTTTGGTTTCTAATCTTTATGGAAGCAGATTACTACACAGTTCTTTAAGGTATTGTATGGGCGCGCTGGTGGTCTAGGGGCAAGAAACTGAGCTGCAATCCCAAGGGCATGTAGTTCAAGGCCACCAGTGCTCCACAGGCGGATAGGCAATGTCCTCCTGTGCAGTTAACTGTCTCTGAAAACCTGCCAGAGGGTCAGCTATGGGTTGGTTTTGACTCAATGGTACATAAAAACAACAATGTCCTTAAAGGTTGGAGTGGCTATACCTCTTGACATTGTCATAGGAGGTGACAACAAAAATCAGATTAGGTCTCATAGTGGTGGCAGCAGTGGCAGCAATGGCAGGTAGATGCTGGGGGTGGGTGGTAACTTGTTAATTTTCTACAATCCTGACCATTGGTGACCATTGGTCAGGTTGTGGCTCCAGCCACTGGGAGAAGAGAATCTCTGTTATGGCCAACAGGAGAAGGGAAGAGCAATGGGAGATATGAGCTCTTACAAGAGTTGCAGGCTGAGTAGTGAGTGTTGAGCTGTGTCTGGACACTACACTCTTGGGTTGAAAGAGTGTTTTCCAGCTGACAAAAGGCGTTGACACCAACCCTTAACGACTTCACAGTAATTAACATATTCAGTCATGTTTTGGAAGAAGGATATTTTTATTTCAATCACAAACACGTACATACACAAGCATACACACACACACACACACACACACACACACACACACACACACACACACAAAATTTCTCAGGCATAAAACAGTTCAAAGGCTCTTGCTCCAGGGCCATTTTTAGGTTTAGGAGGAATAAATTTGCTACAAGAATAGAGAAGCGAATTGATATGAAATATGAGTGGAAAAAAAGGGAAAGTTGTATTTCAAAATAGATAAAATTCTAGTGTCCTTTTATTTTTTTAAAAAAGAATAAATTCTGTATGCATACTAAATGGCAAAACAGAGGCACTGAGCAGTATAACCTTAACACACAGTGGCTACTCTGGGCTGGCCTTGCATTTAACTTCTGGTTTGGGACCTTACAATTTAGGAGAAGCACTGAAAACCTTGGAGGAAGTGTAATTAAACGATTTTATTAAATGGTAGAAAATAGGCATAATTATAATACACTGAAAGCGATTACTGTTTAGGGAAGAACAGCTCATAAAAGGATTGGTATACTAGATCTGTGATATGTTACCATTTTCTCATCTTGCTTGACCTATATATTTAAATATAGATTGTTGTTTTAGGTAACATCCAGCCAACTACAACCCCTATTGCCCCTGTAAACAACAGATCTCACCCTGTCTTATTGTTTACCATTCTCATCTTCTCTGATATACTTGAACTCATTGGTACAGTCACTGTGTCAATCCATCTTATTGAGAGTTTTTTCTTTTTTTTACTTTTCTTTTTTTAAATTTTAATGAAAGTTTACAGAGACTCTGGATTTCCATTCTTTCATTGTTGCACACTTTCCTCCTTCCCTACCCCTCTTCCCGAGTTCACTTTTCTCTTCGAAAAGTAAAAGAAAAAAGAAAATTCTTTCACTATTATACAATCCCCATCCCACCCCCAGTATACTCCACTATGCAGCTTTCATTCTGGATTCTTGTCATGACAATAATATCTCATCATATATTCCTTCTAAACAGTTCTCTCCCTCATATGTTTCAATGCAGCATACATTATTTATTCCCTCTTACTTTCCTCCCAACTCCAGTGTTAGACCTGCTTTACAACAGTGGCTGGCACTATGCAGTTATTTGTCCTTTTGTGACTCAGATATTCCACTCAGCATAATGTCTTCCAGGGTCACCACTTTTGTAGACTATTTTATGAGTTCCTTGTATTTCAATGCAGCATAGTATTCCATTGTGTGAATAAAGCAAAGCTTCTCTAGCCATTCGTTTGTTGATGGCCACTTGAATTGTTTCCAGCTCTTTACTAATGTGAACAAAGCCACAATAAACACGGGTGTCTGTATATCTGCTTGGGTGGCAGTTATGGTTTCTTTAGGGTATACTCCTAGTAGTGGAATTGCTGGGTCAAATGGTGTTTCTATTTCCAACTTCCATAGTGGTTGTTCCATTTTACATTGCCACCAACAGTGAATAAGTGTTCCAGTTTCTCCACAAACTCACCAGCATTTGTTGTTTGCTGTTCTGTTAAATTTTGCTATTCTTAGTGGGGTGAGATGGTATCTCATAGTTGTTTTGATTTGTATTGGAAATGCATTAAGATCCACACCCTCACACCGTATACAAAAACAATCAAAGTGGATCAAAGACCTAGGACTAAAACCAAGGGCTATAAACTTCATTGGAGAAAATCTTGGAAGAACTCTAGAAGCCCTCATCCACAACATAAACAGTCTTTCAAACCTCCTGAAAAACCTACAACCAGGAGAGGGTAAAATAGGTGAATGGGACCTTCTAAGAATCAAATCCCTATGCACATCCCAAAACTTTTCCAACAGGGTAAAAGGGAATACCTCATACTGGGAAAAATATTTGGTAATGATATGTCTGATAAAGGACTTATATCTAGGATTTATAAAATACTTGAGCACAACCAAAAGATAAACAACACAATTGAAAAATGGGCACAGGATATGAACAGACACTTTACCAAATAAGACATTCAGATGGTGAACAAACACATGAAAAAATGTTTTTCTCTATTTTATTGAACTTCTTCTTTCCCAAGCATATTATTCTATGGAATCCCCTGGTCACACATTCTCAAAGAAATATGTTTGTTCTTTGGCAGTCCATTCAATACTCTTATCCAATACTGCAACTGAAAGGTTTCATTTCTTTTTCTGTCACCTTTATTCAACTTTGTTCAACTTTGAGATGCATAACAAGTAATTGAAAATAGCAAGGTTTGGATCAGAAGCACCTTGGTATTTAAACTGATATCCTTGTTCTCCAGCACATTGGAGAGGTCCTTGAAAGCAGATTTTCCTAATCACTTTTTTACTGTTGTTATGTGGGTGTTGACTGTGTATCCAAGAAAGAAGAAATCATTGACAACTTCAATCTTTTCTCGAACTATCATGATGTCATCTATTGGTCCAGGGATGAGGATTTGTGTTTTCTTGATGTTGAGATGTAATTAATATTGAAGGCTGTAGTCTTCGATATTCCTCAGAAAACATTTTCAATTTTTCTAATTTTCAGAAAGTATGGGTGGGTCATATGCATAATTCAGGTTGTTGATGGATCTTCCTCTGCAGTAGCATATTATCAAGAATTATTGGTAATGAAGGAAGAGGTTCATACTATACTGGAAAGCATTGGCAAAAATAAGTCCCCAGGAACTGATAGAATACCAGCTGATATGTTCCAACAAAAAGATGCAATCCTGGAATTACTCAATAGACTGTACCAAGAAATCTGAAAGACAGCTATCTGACCAGCTGACTGGAAGGTGTTTATATTTGTTCCCATTCAAAATAAATGTAGAGAAGGAAATTATCTAACAATATAATTACTGTCACACCCAAATAATATCTTGCTGAAGATTTTTTTAATGGCTAGAACTGCTGTTCAACAGAGAATAACTTGACCAAGAACTGCCAAATATTCAAGCTGACCTACAACCAGGGGAGAATAATATGAAGAAAAGGACCTTCTAAGAATCAAATAGTGTTGAACATAAAAAAACTTCAAAAAGAAGGAAACCAACATACAGGGAAAAAATATTTGGCGATAACTGATAAGGGACTTATATGTAAAATTTCTGTAATACTCCACACCTCAATAGGAAAATGGGAAACACTAAATCAAAAAATGGTCAAAGGATATGAACAGTTTACCAAAGAAGACATTCATACAGCAAACAAACACATGAAGAAATGTACAAAATCCCTAGCTATAAAAGAGATGCAAATCAAAACAACTATGAGATATTGTCTCACCCAAGAAACGAAAACAAAGTTCAATAGGGGAGCAAACAACAAATGAAGTTTTGGAGACTAGAACTCTAATTCACTGCAGATGGAAATGTGAAATGGTACAACCACTATGGAAGGTGGTCTGGCACTTTCTCAAAAAGTTGGAAATAGAAATACCATTTGGCCCAGCAATTCCACTACTGGCAATATATCTTAAAGAAAACAGAGCCACAACTCAAAGAGATGTATGCATACCCATGTTTGCCACATTATTCCCAAGAGCAAAGAGATGGAAGCAATCCAAGAGTCCATCAATAAACTAATTGATAAAAAACCTGGTACATCCACATAATGGAATACTAAGCAGCACTGAAAAACAATGAACTAGTAACACATTGCACATTATGGGGAACCTTGAAGGCATTATGCTAAGTAAAACATATCAGTCACAAAAGGACAAATACTGGATAACACTGACGTAATATAACAGGACAGATATGAGGTGGGAGGGGATTGTGAAAGACTGGGTAGATAATGAACAGTGCATTAAAACTGATGAGGGGAAGAACTGTCCAAAAGGAACATATGATTTTGCAGTATGGTGCACAGAGGGGCAGGAGGGAGAATATGTGCAACAATTGCTGAAAAAAGAAAAAATTGAAAAAAATTCACACGAACCAAATATGATCTTGAGTCTATCTCACCTGAATTTAAAAATCACTTTAAGAATAAGCACTGAACACCAGTGATAAGACCAGATGAGTTGTGAGACAACATCAAGAATATCCATGAAGAGAACAAAAGGTCATTACAGAGTAGAAAGAAAAGCCAAACTGTGTGTCAGAAGGGCACACTGCACACATTAAAATATAGAAAGGTATGCTTCAGCGTTGTAGCCATTCTCTATACCTACTTAATCTATATGCTGTGTTTTGAAATATTTTTTTTTAAAGAAGAAATTCAAGCTGAATTCAGAAGTGGCCACAGCACCAGGGATATCATTGTTGATGTCAGATGGATCTTGGCAGAAATCAGAGATTACCAGGAGGATTTCAATTTGGGTTTTATTGACTATGCAAAGGCATTGACTGTGTTTTAGTAGTTGTGTGCTGTTGAGTCGATAACAACTCATAGCAACCTTATGCACAATACCTCTGAACCCTGCCCTATCTTGATCCAATCTCACTGTTTCTGACATACCTGTCCACATTGCCATAGTCTCTGTGTCTATCCATCTCATCCAGGATCTTTCTCTCTTGAACTGACCGTCTACCCTTTCAAGCATGATGTCCTTCTCCAAGGAAATATGATCCTGTTAACATGTTCAAAGTATGTGGGATAAATTTTTACAATTGTTGCCTGCAAGGAACAACCCAGCTTCACTCCTTCCAGGATAGACCTGTTTTTTTTTTCCTTTTGGCAGTTCATGATACGGTCAATACTCTTCTCCAGCACCACAACTCAAAGGCATTGGTTGGATCTTCTTCTGTCATCCTTAGTCACTGTCCAGCACTCATATGCAGAGCAAGAAGTTGAGATTTGAAACACGTGAACTTTAGTCTCTAGACTGTTATCATTGGTCCTCAGCACTCCAGAGATGTCTCTGACAGCAGACTTTACCAAAGTAACTCATCTTTTGATTTCATAACTGCGGTACCATGAGTGTTGATTGTGGATCTGAGAAAGATTGTTAACAACCTAATCTCTTCTCCATCTATTAGTAAGAATCTTACATTAGTAAGAATATTAGATCTTACATTAGTAAGAATATTTGTTTTCTTTATGTTGAGATGCAAACCATTTTGAAGACTGCAGTCCTTGACCTTCTGTAGCAAACTCTTCAAGTCCTTGTCAGTTTTGGCAAGCAAGTTTGTGTCATTTGTATACTGCAAGTTTTGTTGATGAGACTTTCTCCAATCTTGATGCCATATTCTTCTTCATAGAGTGTGGCCTCTGAAATCACCTATTCCATATATAGATTGCAAAGGATCTGGAGAAAGGACATATCCTTGAAGCCCTTCTTTCTTGATTTTTACATATTTAGTGTTCTCTCACCCCTGGACCAATCGGTAGCATCAGGATGGATGGTGAAGAGATTGAGATTGTTCACAGCTTCAATTTGCTCCGCTCCACGGTCAACACTCTTGGCACCAGTAGCCAGGAAAAAAAACAACAACGTACTGCGATGGGGAAGTCTGCGGTTAGGGACTTCTCTAAAGTACTCAAGAGCAACGGTGTCTCTCTGGAGACTAAGGTGAGCCTGATACAGGCCACGGTCTTTGCAATCACTTGTTATGC
>NW_006400144.1:1019254-1019700 GCF_000299155.1 Elephantulus edwardii
TGCACATTTCTCCCTGCCCGCCCCTCCCTCCCAGCTCGCTCTTCTCTTTGAAAAGTAAAAGAAAAATTCTTTCATTATAAAATCCCTCCCCCAGGTCCACTCCAATATGCAGACTTCATTCTGGACTCCTGTCATGACAATAATACCCAATAGATTGTTTACCTTTACGTTGTTATGGTGCTCAAGTATTTTATAAATACTAGATATAAGTCCCTAATCTGACATGTCGTTGTTGTTATGTGCCATCGAGTCACTTGCGACTCATAGCGACCCTATGTACAACCGCCCTAAACTTTGCTCTGTCCTGTGCCAATCTCACTGTCTCCGACACCCCCATCGCGATTACCCCAGTCAATCCACCTCCTAGAGGGCCTTCCCCTCCTGCGCCTGCCCTCCACCCTCCCAAGCATGATGTCCTTCTCCAAGGACTGGTCTCTCCTTACAAC
>NW_006400144.1:1023026-1026195 GCF_000299155.1 Elephantulus edwardii
CTAATTTCTGGATCCTTAATTCTATTCCATCCATCTATGTGTCTATCATTGTACCAGCACCACACTGTCTTGACCACCCCAGTAGTGTAGTAGGATTTGAAATCAGGCAGTGAGACCCCTTCCTACATTTTTTCTCTTTTTAAAGTGTGCTTTCCTTATTTGAGGTCTCTTTCCATTCCAAATGAAACTGGAGATTGCCTTTTCCATCTCGTTGAATAATGGGATTGGTATTTGTATTGAGATTGCATTGAATGTATTTGGTAATATTGCCATTTTCACAATATTGAGTCTTCCTATCCATGAGCAAGGAATATTCTTCCATTTCTCCAGGTTTCTTTTTGTTTCTTGTAGTGGTTTTTCCAGCTTGCGTTTTGGGAAGTTTTCTGTTAATGTACTATTCTAGTCGTCTTGGGACAATTCTCAGCAAGATTTTTTTATTAGTGATACTGTTTGTTCCACCCTCTATTGGATCACTTCTTCAGGGAATGGGAATAACTATGGATTTCTTCCAGTCAGTTTTCTGGGTAGTTTCTCCAGATTCCTTGGCACAACCTAGTTAGCACACCCAAGGCTAGGTATGTTTGTTGAACTATGTCAATTGGAATTCCTTCAATTCCTGGGGCCTTGTTTTTTTTCCCCCAATTCCTTTAGAAGAGCTTAAGCTTCCTCCTTTATTGCTTCTTCATCATGCTGTTACACAAAATTGTTCTGAGTCAGCCATTTCTTTTTTGTATAGTGACTACAGAGTCACTTTATCTGATTTGCTGTTCAAATCAAATTCCATCTTAATTTGGTGTTTCTTGGGTCACTGAACATTCTGCTCATTGCATGTTTTAAGAGTTGCAACTCAAGAATTGAAATTATTTTTTATTTCCTTATGGTTAAGAAATGCAAGCAAGTTTATCACTTTTGATTTTCTGATTCCAGGTATTTGTATATTTTCGTTTTAATACTTTGCTTTGTCTTCCTAGGCTGCCCTTTGAAATTTTCTGTTCATCTTTTTAACTTCCTGATTTCTTTTCTTTGTTTGGCCTTTTGGCATTCTAGTGCAATATTCAGACACTTTTCTGACATCCTTCTGATCTTTTATTTCTCTGTTTTTTTAAACATCCTGTAGCTAATCTGGTTTTTGTTTATTGGCATTCAAGGCCCCAATCCAGTTCATAAGATGGTTTTTAAATTCAGGTGGCATGGATTCAAGGTCATATTTTGTTTCTTGTGAATTTAGTTTTCTTTCACATCAATTTGAACTTGCACGTGCATAGTGACGGCCCATTCCATAGTCAGCACCTGACCTTGTTTTCAAAAGTGATATTGAACTCTTTAAGTGATTCTTTTCACAGGTATAACCAATCTGATTCCGGTATAGTCTGTCAGATGAGGTCCATGTGTATAGCCATTTGTGTTTATAACAAATCATGACTAGTATTGCGAAGAGAGGAATCCAAGAACACGTAATTGTGCACATGTGAAGCCAATACTTACACTAAAAAGCTGTTGGTCGAACATAGCAAGGGAATACGATATGATTTAAAATCTAGAAAGGTGTTCATCAGGGCTGTGTCCTTTATCCATACTTAGTCTGTATGTTGATCAAATAGATGTTAGATACAAATATTGCTTGAATAATCAAAAGTTGGCAATAGAAATGATATGATTCTGAAATTCTAGAATGTCATAGTTCTTCTGTGCCATTGAGTTGCTTGTGACTCATAGAGACCCTATGTGCAACATCTCTGAATCCTGCTCTATCTTGAACCAATTTTATAGTTTCCAACACACCTACTCTTACCAGAGTCACTGAGTCAATGTATCTCATCCAGGGTCTCCCTATCTTGTGCTGTCCCTCCACACTTCCAAGCATGATGTCCTTCTGTAAGGACTGATTTTTTTCTCCTGCCAACATGCCCAAAGTATGTGACATGGAGCTTCAAAATCCTTTCCTCCAAAGAGCAGCCTGGTTTCATCCTCTCAGAACAGACTTGTCTTTTTCCTTAGCAGTCCATGGCCTGTTCCATTACTCTTCTTCAGCACCACAACTCAAAGGCATCTATTCTCCTTCTATCATTCCTAGTCATTGTCCAGCTCTCTGATGCATAGTAAGTGACTGCAAAGATCATGGCAGGTATCAGGCACACCTTAGTCTCCAGACTGACGTCGTTGCACTTCAGTACTCTAGTGAAGTCCCTACAGCAGATTTTCCCAGTGCAATTTGTCTTTTGATCTCCTCACTGCTGGTACCAAGAGTGTTAATTGTGGATCTAAGCAAGCTGAAACTTTTAAGAATCATCATCTCTTCTCTATCATAATTTTGCCAGTTGGCCCAATCTTGAGAACGTTGTTTTCTTGATGTTGAGCTTCAATTCATATTGAAGGCTGTAGTCCTTGACCTTCTGCAACAAATGCCTCAGGTCCTCCTCAGTTTCAGCAAGCAAGGTTATGTCATCTGCATAACACAGGTTGTTGATGAGTCTTCCTCCAATCCTGATGCCACATTCTTCCTTCTAGAATGTAGCCTCCTGAATGATCTGTTCAGCACATGGATTGAAGAGTTATGGAGATAGGATGCATCCCTGACATACACCTTTCCTGATTTTGAACCATGCGGTGTTTTCTTGCTGTGTTATAATGACTGCCTCCTGATCCAAGTATAGGCTTCACATAAGCATAATCAAGTGTCTGGGATTCTCATTCCACTCAAGGTTGGGTACACTTGCTTGTGATCCCTGTAGTCATTCCTCTAAAGGTTAGGTACTCCTTTTTGTGATCCACACAGTCAAATGCCTTTACATAGGCAATGAAGAATAGCTAGACATTCCTCTGGTACTCTCTGCTTTCAGCTAAGATCCATCTCACATTAGCTATAACGTCCCCAGTGCCATGACCTCTCCTAAACTCAGCTTGCACATATGGCTGTTCTCTGTTAATGTGCTGTTTCATTCATTTTTTTATATTCTTCATAAGGATCTTGCTTGCATGTGGTATTAATAATATTGTTCAATATTCTCTGCAGTCTGTCGGATCACCTTTTTAAAAAAATGTGAATAAACATGGATCAATCCTCAATTAAGGGGAATTCAAGAAAGGATTTTCCTCATTTTGGAATAGTGTAAATTTATCTTTCCTTGAAGTTATTAACAATTACAGCTTGCTTGGCTCCACAATCAAC
>NW_006400144.1:1027114-1049226 GCF_000299155.1 Elephantulus edwardii
ACCACCCTTCAAGTGAGCCCCAGCCTTCTCCAAGGTTGTGAAGACACCAGTGGACTCCACAACATACTCAGCACCAGCATCACCCCACTTGATGTTGGCGGGATCTCGCTCCTGGAAGATAGTGATAACTTTCCCATTGATGACCAGCTTCCCATTCTCAGCCTTGACAGTGCCATTGAAGTTGTCATGGGTGGAATCATATTGGAACATATAGACCATGTAGTTGAGGTCAATGAAGGGATCATTAATGGCGACAGTATCCACTTTGTTAGAGTGAAAAGCAGCCCTGGTGACCAGGTGCCCAATATGGCCAAATCCGTTTACTCCGACCTTCACCATTGTGTCTCAGGGATGCGGCTGAGGCTGCACAAGAAGAGAGGGCAATCTGGATCGACGAGGAGCAGAGAGCCAATCAACACTCTTGGCACCAGCAGTCAGGAAATCAAAAGACAAATTTCATTGGGAAAATATGCTCTGAGGGACCTCTCTAGAGTATTAAGAAGCAACAATGTCAGTACAGAGACTAAGGTATGCCTGAACCAGGCCATGGTCTTTGCAATTATTTGCTACACATTAAAAAGCTGGGCAACATTTAAGAATAAAAGAAGAATAGTCAATCATTTTGGGTTGTGGTGATTGAGAAGGGTCTTGAACCTACCATGGACCACCAAGAAAACAAATAGTTCTATTTTGGAGAGGGTATAAGCAAGTTTCTCTTTGTAGGCTAGGATTCTGAAGCTCCATCTCACATACTTTGGGCTCCTGGCAAGAAGGGACTGGTCCTTTAACAGGGACATCATGCTCAGAAGGGTGGAGGACAGTGCAGAGGGGAAAACCCTGGTTGAGATGGATTAACACAATAGTTGAGGTGTTGGGGGTAGGTGTGTTGGAGTTGTTAGACTGGCTCAAGATAGGGCAGGCTTCAGAGCTCTTGTACATAGAGTCATGGGCAACTCAATGGCATATAACAACAACAACAACAACAACAACAAATTTTGTCTTTGCCATCACATCTATAGAATGGCGAGTTAAAGAAACTCATAATATAATTTTCTCTAATTATATACAACTCACTGTCGTGACATTATCACCTAACAATTAAATGAAATTTTAGCTTAGATAGAAGGTCCTTATCTTAAAACATTTAAAAACTATTATATTGTCTTGTTTTACAACAATCTTAAAGTATCAGAGATGGAGCTTCAAAATCCTCTCTTCAAGGAGAAACTTGGTATAACCTTCTCCAAGACAGCCCTATTTGTTTTCTTGGCAGTTCATGGTATGTTCAAGATTTTTCTCCAGACCATAACTCAAAGGCATTGATTCTTCCCCTATCACCCTTAGTCATTGTAGTCATTGTCCAGCTCTCTGATAAATAGAAAATAATTGTGAAGACCATGGCCTGAAGACTATGGCAGCAGCACGAGGCATAAGGAAGTGACTTGAGGCCTGAGCCATCATATCAAGGATTGGCTGGGGAGAGGGAGGTGCTTGAAGGGGTAGGTGGGGATACAAGAGGTTGGTTATGGAGTATTGAAAGGGAAAGACCAAGACATATATGTTGGGGTGAGTGTGAGCAACACAGAATTCATTGGTTGATTTTTGTCATGGGAAGTGTCTTGCATCTGCTCCTTTTGTTTGTTTGTTTGTTTGTTTATTTATTCATTCATTCATTCATTCATTCATTTATTTATTTATTTATTATTATTGTGTGTGTACAGTCAAATCAGATCTGACTGGTACAGGAGGAGACTGTCCCCCCTTCTTCAGCAGAGCATCTGGTGGATTTGGACTGCACACCTCTGGGATTGCCATGCAGTTTCTTGCCACTAGACCCCCAGAGCTCAACTCATCTGCTCCTTTCGGTAAAATGTTTGCCTGTCAGATATTGTTCTAAAGCTGAGCATCCAAATTAAGTCACACTAAGAAGTTTTCCACTTCCAAAATAACAGGTTAGATAATCCTATGTGCTATAGAGTGTTTTGTATAGTAATAATTATTGCATTGTTTTTTATTATTAATTCAAAATGCTTTTTAGATGTTTTAAGTATACCTGCTCTTTTCCCAGAAATAAAACAATTTAAGTAAATATTTAAGAAAAATAACAACAGGACCAAAACTCAACAACAACAAAAAATCCTTATAAGGTTAAAATAAACTTAATAATAACTTAAGTTACAAGGTATCTTTTTACTAAGAAGTTTAAAATGCTTATGTATACCCTAACTTTTATTTACAATTCTACCCCTTCTAAGAGTAATCATACTCATTACCCTAGATATGATGATTAAAAGGCACTGAATCCTATGATCTCTAGAACTACACTAAAATTTGGATGAAGGCTATTCCTCTCTCCTCTAGTGGCCAGTAGTTTTGCAATTAGTACATAATTTAGTGCATGTTTCATCCTAGAGAGGGTGAGACCAGGCTGCCCCTTGGAGACAAAGATTCTGAAGCTTTGTCTGACATACTTTGGCCATGTTGCAAGGCGGGACCAGTCCTTGGAGAGGGATGTCATGCTTGGAAAGGTGGAGGGACAGCACAAGAGAAGAAGACCTTCAATGAAATGAATTGACTCAGAGACTGGGGTGATGGGGGGTAGGTGTGTCATAGACAGTAAGACTGGCACAGGATAATGCAGGGTTTAGGTTTGTTGCACATAAGGTTACTATGTGTTGCAAGCAACTCGACAGAACATAACAACAACAACAACATGATTTAGAATGACAGCTGGCACAGCCTGGGAGAGCTGGAACACCATCTTCAAGTGAAGAGGACTAGAAGTATTTTCTGTAAAAAATTAAGGAACATACAGTCTTCAGTATGGATTACATCTCAACATCAAGAAAACAAAATTCCTCACCAAGGTACCAATGGGCAACATCATGATGAAGAAAAAATTGGCAATAATTTCATATTACTTGGATCCATAATCAACAACCTTGGCATGTGTGGTTAGGAAATCAAAAGAGAAGATGTGTTACATTGGGAAAGTTTGTAGTCAATGCACTCTCCAAAGTACAAAGAGCAAAAACCATGATCTTTCAATTACTTGCTATGCATATGAGAGTCAGACAGTGAATAGACGACAAAAGAATGATCTGACTTTGAGTTATGATGCTGATAAGGACACTAAATATCCTATGCATCATCAAATAAGAAACAAACACATCTTGGATAGAGTGCAACCAGGATGCTCTGTACTGAGTTTGGTGAAATTTTGTCTCATATACTTTGGGTATGTTGTCAGGAGGGGCCAGCTAGTCCTTGGACAAAGAGATTATGTTTGGAAAACTGGAATGTCAGAAGAAGAAGAGAAGGCCCTCAATGAGACAGATTGATGTAGTATTGTAGCAATGGCTTTTGTGTGGCAAAAATGATGAGGATAATAGAGGATAGGGCAGGGATCAGACCTGATGTTCATAGGGTCACTGTAAATATGTATTCAATGGCACCTAGCAATAACAATGAACAATTTAAAAGCTTGTTCATGAGACAATATCATTTTTATCTAAACCATATCCACAGTGCTGATGCCCCCCAAAAGAAAAACTCTTTTTCCAGTCTAATTATAATCATGAAGTTTCCTTTGAATCTCTGGGTCCTCCTTTTAAGACATGCAATCGTTTTTGCTGTTAGGTGCCATCAGGTCAAGTACAACTCAGAGCAACCCTATCAACAATTAAGCTGACCCCTATCCTATCTCATCCTCCCACTTCCTGACATACTAGAGCCCACTGCAGCACTCACTGTGTAAATCTACCTGGTCGAAGGTCTTCCTCTTCTTCGCCAACCCTCCACCCTTTCAAGCATCATGCTTCTCTCCAAGGAACAGCCCCTCATAGCAACATGCCTAAAGTGTGTGAGGCAAAGCATCACCATCCTGGCCTCCAAAGAGGGCTCTGGCTGCACCCTCTCCAAGTTATATTTGTCCTTTTGGCAGTCCATGAGAGGTTCAGTGTTCTTCTCCAACATGACAGCTAAAAGGTGTCAGTTATCCTTATAACTTCTGTTATCCTTATTCACTGTCCAGCTCTCACATGCTTAAGATAATCAGAAAGACCGTGGCCAGAATCAGACACATCTTAATCCTCATACTGACACCATTACTCAATAATTTGAAGAGGTACCTAATTGCAGACTTTCCTGGTGCAATGCCCCTCCTTATTTCCTGATTGCTGATACCAAGAGTGTTAATTGTCGATCCAAGTAAGATAACGTTATTGACAGTTTCAATCTCTCTCCATTGATCATGATATTGCTTGTTGATCCAAGTAAGATGAAGTTGTTGACAGTTTCAATCTCTTTCCATCCATCATAATATTGCCTATTGGTCCAGTGGTAGGAATCTTTGTTTTCTTGACAATAAGTTGCAATTGGGATAAAATAACTCATTGTCATCCAATTGGAACCAACTCATACTCTTTGGTGAGTTTTTGAGGCTTTAAATCCCAGGGAAGGAGATGACCTATCTTTCTTACAGAGGAACCACCAGAGAGGTGAGTTAGCAGAACAACTCCCTACAGGCTATGCCACCATATGATGTTGTTGTTGTTGTTAGGTGCCATCAAGTGGAATCTGACTCATAGCAACCCTATCAACAGTAGAGCTGAACCTTGTCCTATCCTTCTGACATCCTAATCATCTCTGATTAGCCCATTGCTACAGTCTCTGTATCAATCCATTTCAAGAGGGTCTTCTCTTTTGCTGACACTCCACCTTCGCAAGCATGATCTCTTTTTACAAAGAATGTTCCTTCCTTACAAGTCCAAAATATGTGAGATGAAATTTTGCCATCATTGCCTCAAAGGAACACTCTGATTACATTTTCTCTAAGACATATTTGTTTATTCTTTTGGCAATCCACGGGGTATTCAGTACTCTTCCTAACACCACAACTGAAAAGGTTTGATTGTTATTCTGTCCTCCTAATTCATTGTACTGCTCTTAGACACATAGCAAATGACTGCCAAGATTATGGCTTTAATTAAAAGCACCTTAGTCACAAACTTCAATGTGGATTACAACTCAACACTAAGAATACAAAAATCCTCACCATTGGGCCAACTGGCAATATCTTGATAGATAAAGAAAAGACTAAAGTTGTCAACAATTTCATCTGACTTGGATTCTATATCAACACCCATGGTATCAGCAGTCATGAAAATAGAACACATTATATTGAGATGTCTGCTCTCAAGGACCTCTTCAAAGTGCTACCATGTACCAGAAGAAAAATACTTTTAATAAGAACTTTTGTCACTTGCATTATCTACCTTTCAACCCCACCAGATACCAACATACGAAGTCTAGAGTTGGGAGCAGATTCATTGTCATACATTTAGTTTTGTGGGACTTTTTGTTATCTGAGTATCTCCTAGCTATGGGATTATCCTCTGTGCAACTTAAACTCTTCTTCCTAAAAAATGTTAAGAGTCATTATCACTCTGTGGTTCTCTTGCTAAGTTTCTAGGATTTAGACCCTGCTGGCTTATTTCCTCTTTTTAGCGGAGTTAGAAAGAGGAATACTCTGATGGTTTAATGATAAAAACCTGTGCTACAATCCCAAAACCACAAGGTTTTAATACACTAGCTGCTCTAAAAAGCTGCCCTGCAACCCCAAAGGCCCACTGTTTGAACCCACCAGCTTCTCTGAGGGAGACGGATGGGCAATCTCTTTTAGTGAGATTTACTACTTCTGAAAACTGGATAGAGGGTCAGCTTTGGATGGGTTCTGACTCCAGGTACACAACAATAATAGAAAGCCTAAGAAAATTACATGGTGTATCTTGGTTGTGGTGGTAATTTCAAGTTTGGTTGCCTTTTGTACTCATTTTATGTCTCTATTTTAGGAGCTCTGGTGTTGCACTGCCAAGCTGAAGATTTTAGTCTACCAGCTACTCTGTGGGAGAAAAAGTAGGCTCCTCCCTTTGGGACTTTTTTTTTAATTGATACTTTAATGAAAGTTTATAGAGAACTTGGATTTCCATTCATTCATTGTTGCACATTTTCCTCTCTGCCCCCCAAGTTCGCTTTTCTCTTTGGAAAAAAAAATTTCACTGCTGTACAATTCTCCACCCCGACCCCAGTCCAGTTTACAATACAGTTCTTATTATATACTGTTGTCATACAAATAATACCTAATAATATATTCCTTTTAAGCAGTTCTTTACTGCCTCTAAAAAAACCTCCCGAAGGGTCAGCCATGAGTCCGTTCCAACTCGGGGCACAGAACATCTGAAACTAAGATCACAAGTGTCTGGGGTGGGGGGTGTAGGGACGGAGGAGGAAGGAGAGGGAAAGGGAGGAAGGAGGAGGGGAGGGGAGAGGAGGGGGGAGGGGGAAGAAGGACGGACGGGGAGGGGGAAGGGGAAGAAGGAGGGAAAGGGAGAGGAAACACAGATCAAGTAATGAAGTTCAAGTGTTCTAGTTTAGGGCTAGATGTCAGACCAGCTGTCCTTCAAGAACCTGGGGGTGGATGACTGTCCTATATGCCTATGAGCGAGGTGCAAAAAGTCAGCAGCTGGATGGGGCTCCACAGTCTGCAGACTAGATGTGAGGAACAATGGGGATCTGCACCTGGAAGGCTCAGTAGGTTCAGGTGCCTTTACGAGTCCAGCACGTGGTTCTTACTTACAATGTTTGCAATTTTTAGTTAAGCTTTCCGTTAGCTTCTGCAGCTTCTTGCGGTTCATGTTGGGCTCTCAGGGAGTCTGGCTTTGGCCCGCGTCTGAGTGCGAGCATCTGGACCATGCAGCAGAGTCCAGGCGGCTCCAGCAGCCTGGCTGGCGCCCACTGCCAAACTAAAAGCTAACACACAAGGTAGTCATGGCAACAGGGGCGGGCCGCTATTGGCTGTGGATGGCGGCACATGGTGAGCAAGGCTCTACTGTACCGTGTAACCATGACAACAGTTCTGCTGCACGCCCACTGGCTAGAGCGATCATGTCCTCTTCTTGTAGCGCCCTACTGAAGGGCCCTTCATTCTGTGCCCTAAAGGGGACTTTCTAATGTTCAGCCTTCATAGTACAATCTCAAGTTTTAAAAGAAGCCAGGACAATGAATAAGGATGACAGTAGAACCAATGGCTTTGAGTTGTGATGCTGGAGAAGAGTATTGAAAGTATCATGGAGAGTGAAACCTGACTGCTCCTTGCAGACAAGGGTTTTGAGGCTTCTTTTCACATACTTTGGGCATGTTGCCAGGAGGAACCATTCCCTGGAGAAGGATATTATGCTAGGAAGCGTGGAGGGTTAGCGCAGGAGAGGAAACCCCAGAAGAGATTGATTGACACAGTAACTGGGATAAAGGGGGCCACATGTGTTGAAGACAGTACTATTGGCTCGGGGTAGGACAGGGTTCAGAGCTATTGTGCATAGGGTCATTATGAGTCACAGAGGACTCCATGACATATAACAACAATATACTGCTATGGTAGGGTAGGGAAGGAGGCAGATGTTTCTGTGAGAATTAAACCTTTTGCTGAAGTTTACGTTCTCCTAGAAGAATCAGAGGACAAGAAGGGGCCTGGAGAACTGGCAGACCGCCTCCTAGACAAGGGCCTGCATGCCATGTTCTGCAGGACACAGGGGCTCTGAGGATTGAGCCATCCTTTTATGACGATGTCAGGAGGGAGTTGTTATTAGTCATGTGACTTAAAGCAAGAGGAAATTAGAATCCGCTCACCCGACACCCCCAATTCAGGACTTCAATGAGACCACAATGGAAAAGCCACTGACAGTTTTTAAGCTTGGTAAAGAAATAGACATAGGCTGACAGTTACAAGATTGCAGAGGCATATAGACTAGCCAGAAAAGCTTTTCTAGAAATTTAAAATGAACAAATAAACCTACTCATAGCTGATCCTCCAATGGATTTTCTTGAGCACTATATCCTACAGAGGAATTTGCCCATCGTTCTCCCTTAGAGTCACTGGTGAATTTAAACCACCAGAATGACTGTGGTCTTCAGGTTAGCTGCTCAACTCCCTGACTAAAGTACCAGAGAAAGTCAAAGGAAAGTGATCATTTTGTTATTTGAAAGATGCCTACTGCAAATAAAGGTTGCACTTTGTATCTTCTACATTATACTACCTATCTCCACACTCTTTCCAATCTGTATGCAGAACAGATTATCTGGGAGACTGGACTCTATGAGGAGATATTGGCGTTAGGATTGGAGGAAGAATCAACAACCTGCATTATGCAGATGACAGAACTCTGCTAGGTGGAACTGTGGAGGACCTGAAGTGCTTGCTGCAGAAGGTCAAGGACTTCAGCCTTCAATATGAATTGAAGCTCAACATCAAGAAAGCAAAAATTTTCACCACTGGGATGACTGGCAGCATCAAGATAGATGTTGAAGAGATTGAGATTGTTGACAGCTTCAGTTTGCTTTTGTCCACAATCAACACTCTTAGTACCAGCAGCCAGGAAATCAAAAGACAAATTGCACTAAGAAAGTCTGCTTTTAGAGACCTCTCCAGAGTGCTGAAGAGCAACGATGTAAGTCTGGAGACAAAGGTATGCCTGATCCAGGCCATAGTCTTTTCAATTACTTAATATGCGTCAGAGAGCTGGACAAGGACTAGGGATGATAGAAGGAAAATTGATGTCTTTGAGCTGTGATGCTGGAGAAGAGTATTGAATAAACTGCTAGGAGAATAAACAGGTTCATCCTAGAGAGAGTGAGACAAGGCTGCTCCTTGGAGGCAAGGATTCAGAAGCTTAGTCTGACATTTTTTGGCCATGTTGCAAGAAGGGACCAGTTCTTGGAGAGGAACATCATGCTTGGAAGAGTGGAGGGACAGCACAGGAGAGGAAGACCCTCTGTGAGATGGATTGATTCAGGGACTGGGGTAATCAGGATAGGTGTGTCAGAGACAATAATATTGGCACAGGATAGAAGAGGGTTTAGGGCTGTTGTACATAGGGTCTCTAAGAGTCACTGGTGACTTGATGGCAAATAACAACAACAAAAACACACAACATTACATTATAGAGGGTTCTTTTTCACCATGGAGAATACAATGTCTTTATGTTTAGACTGCAATGTTCACCAGGAATATTCTTCAGAGTGTTCCTTTACTCCAGAGGAGAAAGTAGCCTTTTAGATATAAGCTATTTTACAATGAACATGCTGCCATCTTTAGAATGAAAGCATCAAAATTTTGCCAGTTGTGGAATAATCCAGAATGAAATGGTTTCAGCCAGGAGGTTTGGTTTTCCTATCATATTTTATTTGTTTGTCTAGTGGAGGATTAAGATAATCTTTGAAACCAGAGCAGACAACTCCAGTAAAGGCAAAGACAGTGCAATTCTAAAATAAATATTGCCATATGAAATAGTAGCAATTATTAGTATGAATTTTCAACAGTGGTGATATATTAGCAAGAAGCTGCACTGAAATCCCTAAATCATGTGATTAGAGGCTACCAGATGCTCTGAGTGAGAGGATGGGCAATCTCCTCCTGTGCAATTATTGCCTCTTAACAGCTACTGAAGGGTCAACTATGGGTCGGCTCTGATGCTATGGTACACAACAACAACATGGTCAAATATTATTCCTATATACAATTTTATATAACAGATATGTTGGAGAAGGATTATAAACATGCCATAGACCACAAAAAAATCCCCAAACAGGTCTGTCTGGAGAGGGTGAAACCAACATTCTCCTTGAAGGCAAGGATTTTAAATATTCATCTAGCATACTTTGGTCATTTGGCCATAAGGGACCAGTCCTTGGAGAAGGACATAATATTTGGAAAAGTGGAGATACAGCACAGGAAAAGATGACTCTGGATTAGTTGTATTGACACAGTTACTAGGGTAATGGAAATAGGTATGGTGGAGTCTGTGAGACTGACACAAGATAGCACAGGGTTTGGATATTTTGTTTAAAATTTCACTATGAGTCTCAGGCAAGTCAATGGCACTTAATAACAACATGAAATTTCTAATGAGTGTAGAGAGCAGATGGAAAGATCTAGGCATATTTTAATAACAATATTGATCCAGCTTGGGGCAGAAGATCAAGGACTACAGCCTTCAGGATGGATTACTTCTCACTATCAAGAAAACAAAGGATCAACAGTCAACATTATAATAGGTGGAGAAAGGATTGAAGTTGTCAATGATTTCATCTTACTTGGATTCACACTCAACACCCTTGTTATCAACAGTCAAGAAAGAAGAAGATGTATTGGGCAAGTCTGCTGTCAGGGACCATTCCAAAATGTTAAAGAGCAATGTTGACTGTTTGAAGACCAAGGTGCACTTAATTCATGTCATGATCTTCTCAATCATCTGTTATGAATCAGAGAGAGAGCTGGTCTATGAATAAGGATGACAGAGGATAAGTTGATGCCTTTGAGATGCATTGGAAAAGAGTACTAAATATTCCATGGACTGCCAAAAATTTTAAAAAACCAAACAAAACCACCACAAAAACATAAATATGTCTTGGAGAAGCTGTTCCTTGGAAGAAAAGTCATCAAAGCTTTGTCTTACAAACTTTGGCTTGTTGTTAGGAAAGACTGTTCTTTGGAGAGTCTTTGGGGAGCGACATCATGCTTATAAAGGTGGAGGGTCAGTGAAAAAGAGACGTACCCTCAACCAGATGGATTGAAGGTGACTGAAGCAATGAGTTCAAGTACGTCAGAGACAATGAGCATGGCACTAAGACAGAGTTCAGATTTATTGTTCATGAGGTGGCTATGGGTTATACTTGATGGCATCTATCATCATCAACAACAACCTTATTTGTGTTTTATTGACTATGCAAAAACATTTCTCTGTGTGGAACATAACTGATTATAGATAATATTGAGAAGAATGAAAATCCCAGAACACTTAATTGTGCTCGTACAAAACTTATACCTAGACAAGAAGGTGTTGTCTAAATAGAGCAAGGGAATACCGCATGGTTTAAAATCAAGAAAGGTATGCATGATGTCTTTATCCTTTCTCTATATCTAATCAATCTGTATACTGATTATCTGAGATCATTTGAGAAGCTGGACTTAATGAAGAAGAACATTTCCCAGTATAACATCTTTTCCAAGGAACAGCTTCTCCTGACACATCCAAAATATGTGCATGAAGTTTCACCATCCTTGTCTCTAAGGAGCACCATGGTTGCGCTTCCTCCAAGACCAACTTATTTCTTCTTTTGGAAGTCCACAGGATACTCAGTACCCTTATCTAATATTACAGTTCAAATGGACAGATTCTTCTATGTAATTTTTATTAATTGTTCAACTTTTACATGCATGCAAAGTAATTGAAAAGACTCTGACTCTGATCAGGCATACCTTAGTCTTTATGACATTCTTACTATTTAGCACTTTATAGAGGTCCTTTACAGATTTTCTAATGCAATATATCTTTTGATTTCTTGACTGCTGTTTATTGTGGATCCAAATAAAATGAAATCGTTGGCAACCTCAATCTTTTTTCCATCTGTCATGATGTTACCTAATGGTACAGTGGTGAGAATTTTTGTTTCCATGGTATTGAGATATAAATTAATATTGGAGTCTAGTCTGATTTTTTTTTGCAGCAAATGGTTCAAATTCTCTTCACATTCAGCAAGTAAGGTGTGTCATCTGCACAATTCTTGTTGTTGATAAGTCTTCTTCCAAACATGATGCTACATTCTTCATGCATATGGATATTATCCTCTCTCTCACAGGACAGCTCTTGAAGTGTTTGTTTTCTTTTTTTATTATTATTATTAATTTTAATGGACATTTACAGAGGTTTTGGATTTCCATTCATTCATTGCCGCACTTTTCTCCCTGCCCACCCCTCCCCACCAGCTCGCTTCCCCCTCTGAAGAGAAAAAGAAAAAAAATTCCTTCATTAGTATACAATTCCCACGTCCCTTCCCCACCACCTCCCACCCCGAGTACACAACCTTAATTCTGGATTCCTGTGCTAACCATAATACTCAATCATATATCACTTCTAATCTGTTCGTTCCCTCATCTGTTTCAATACAATATAAATAATTTATCCAGTTTTTTCTGTCATACTCCCACCCTTGTAATGCTATTCCTCTTGAATTTGTCATTCCTAGGATAGTAGATCTTAAGACTGTCAAAGTCAAGATAGGCAATGCTAGTCTATTTCAGCTCACTAATGACTACTATACTAGTCTTTATACTTTCCATTTCAGTTTTGACAATTTTAAATTTTCTTAGATTCATGTTTCTTACATTCCGAATTCCAATTATTAATGGGTATTTACAACTATGTCTTCTCATTTTTATAAGCCAGCAAATTAAAGTCCTATCTAAGCTGAAAGTTACTCCAGCCATGGTTTTTGGGGTTGTTTGTTTGTTTTAGTGGGTGTTCTTTTTTGTTAATAAGTATTTTGTGATTTGGGGAATGCCTATGTTAGTGTGCACAGCTCTGTGCTGATCAGAGATAGGAGTTCCTACAGCAGCTTCCCTGAATTTGGAAAGACATGTAGGTCAATTCTCCAATGTTAGTTAATGAGAGGTCAAAGCACTGAAGCTGGGGTGCAGCCACTATAATTCCTTCCAGCCATGTTTAAAGGTTTACTCTACTTTGAGATTCAGCTCCTCCCCAGTTGTATTTGTGTGATTGTCAACCTGGAGGCATCATCTTCAGACACTATTTCGGATAATATTCTGCTGGGACTTCTAGGACTTTCAAGGGTCAATTGTTTCAGAAAAAAATCCCAAGCCTACTTTCAAGTGCATCTTATTATGGAAGATCTGCTGAAATCTGTCCACCATAAATGGCCCTTATGATAACTGATTATTGATGGTGTAGCTTCCAGCAACACATAAAGCATCATAATACAACATGCTGACAGACAAGTGGTGATGGATCACAGTGGTAATGCTGTTGTTATGAGTCATTGAGTGACCTATAGATTCAGAGCGACCCTATGGACAAATAGCTCTGAACCCTATCCTGAGCCAATCTCACTGTCTCCAACACACTTACCCTCATTACTCCAGTTATAGTGTCAATCCATATCCTCCAGGGTCTTCCTCTCCTGTGCTGTTTCTCCACCCTTCCAAGCATGATATCTTGCTTCAAGGACTGGTCCCTCCTGGCAACATGCCCAAAGTGTGTGAGACAGAGCTTCAAAATCCTTCTCTCCAGGGAGTAACTTGGTTTCACTCTCTGCAGGACAAATCTGTTTGTTTTCTTAGCAGTCCATGACATGGTTAACACTCTTCTCAAGCACCACAACTCGAAGACATCAATCCTTCTTCTGTCATTCTTAGTCATTGTCCAGCTTTTTGATGTATATAAAATAATTTCAAAGGCCATGGCCTAGACCCTTAGTCTCTAGACTGATATTGTTGTTCTTTAGCACTTTGGAGAGGTCCCTGACAGCAATGAAATTAATCCTTTAATTTTCCAACTGCTGGTGCCAGTGTTGATTGTGGAACCAACCATTGTTGGTTCCATTGTTAACAAGCTCAATCTTTTCTCCATCTATCATAGTGTTGCCAGTTGGCCCAATGGTGAGAATCTTTGTTTTCTTGATGTTGAACTTCATTCCATTGAGCTCTGCTTCTATCTTTGCTACTTTCACCTTTTCTTTTATCTTTATGTAGTCCTAAGAGTGTTTTTTTAGTGTTCCAAACCCACCAAGTACTCTTACTTCAGAACTTTTGCGTATCGTTCACTCTCATTCTTATGACAACTTTTCAGAGCTCTGTTTTAATTATCCTACGAGTTAATCTCACATACTTTGCTTTTATCAGAAATGTTCACTTCCTGGAAGAGACAGCATGATTGATAAAGCAGAGTGTCAGTAAAAAAGGGGAAAAACTCTCAATTAGATTAATTGATCCAATGAATGCAACGAAGCATTTGAGTTTTCTTACAAGGATGGTGCAGGATTGGGCAGAATAACTCTTAAAAACAACATGTAGGGTCAGATAAGCCCTGGTTGCATAGTCATTAAAGTGTGATGTGGCTAACCAAAAAATAAATAAATAAAAAATTGAGACCAACCAGCCACTGCTGAGGAGAATGATGTGACAGTTTACTACTGTAAAGATTATAGTCATGGAAACTCCAAGGAGCAGTTCTATTCTGTTATATAAGGCCACTTTGAGTTAGAATCAACTACAGGACAAAGAGTTTTGGTTTTATTGTAGAGTGAATTCTTTGATGGACCTCATGCTCTGCTTCAGGACTAAACAGTCCATTTCTGCACTTAACAAAGTTTATAATAACTAATGTAAAATATTTTTTGTAATTTCTTCTTCACTAGGATGTAGACATAATTTTTACATCCATAAATTTTTCATCTATAAATATTTAAAATATAATTTTTCTTCAATTACTGGGTTTGGGGTTTTCAATTATTTTAAAAAATTGATTTAGTGTTGCACATTGTCTTCCCTCACCCTCCCTTCCCCTTACCCCAGTCCACTTTCCCAATGCACCTCTTATTCCAGATTGTTATCATAATTACAATGCTTAATTATACATTCCTTCCTGACAGTTCTTCCCTTCAACTGTTCAAATGTAGTGTTCATTATATCCTCTCTTTTCCTATTCCTCTCCAACCCCCTCATCAGTTTATTTTATGACAGCTGTGTTATGTAATATTTGTCCTTTTGCGACTGAGACATTTCACTTAGCATAATGCCCTCCGGGCTCATCCATATTGTGTAATGTTTTATGAGTTTATTGATTTTCAATGCTGCATAGTATTCCATTGTGTGAATGTACCAGTTTTTCTGTCCCTTTGTTGATGGGTTCTTGGGTTGCTTCTATCCCTCTGCTATTCTGAATGACGCAACAATAAACATGGGTATGCATATATGTGTTTGAGTCATGGCTGTGTTTCTTTTGGATATATTCCCAGTAGTGGAATTGTTGGTTTTAATGGAGCATGGTGAAGGAATATACCAGATTGAGGCATAAACTACTTCATTGCCTTACATTTCCATTGTCAAGAAACATGCTGAGATGGCATTGTGACAGCACATGGGTTGGAATTCCTATTCCTGTTATGGCAGAGATGCCTGTAGGATGAATGTAATGGGACTCCACCCCACTTCTGGTACACCCTTATCTCACATGGTTATGGGCATGTGTGTGGTAATGAGGGCATGCTTCTTGCCACTAGGCCACCAGAGCTCACTGACTATGATTCAGGACATATGACTGTTGAAAATGTGTGAGTATGTGAGTATGTGAGTGTAGAGTTGTGATTGTGTAGATTTGTTTGAGTGATAGATTATAGGGGAGTGAGCATTGAAGTTAGTATGGGTGTAAGTATGAGAGTTTAAGAAAAATGAATATGTGTGCATGTGAACATACATGGCAATTGTGGAGACAATGAAAGGATTGTGTTCATGCACTTTACAGACATGTGAAGATCACTTTCTATGTTCATTTTTTTCCTACTGAGCGTGCAGTGTCCTGGCTTTAAAAAGGCATGTAGTCACTAAAGAAGAGTTTTCTTTAAAATTGTGCTTCTTTCAAAACACACACTCAATATTCACTGGCTGTCCTGACTTTTTTTTTTAAACCATAATCAGTTGGTTAGTGTGGAATATTTACAAGGCAAATCATGGCTTACCAAAGATCTTCTTATACAGTACCTATAATATGTGAAGTTGTGAATAAATGTGTGGCCTGTAGTTGGAATGGAAACACTGTTAGTTTTAAGAAAGGATGCAGCTGTTCTGGGCATCAGGGAGTCTTTGAGGAAGCCTCTTGGAGTCAGCTTCTACCAGATGCCTGGGCTCTGGCCTTCATGCCCTCAGTACCCAGCCTTTTTTCCTCTGAAAAGTTCTTGTTTTATAAGGCTTCTTCTGAAAGATTTATACAGATGACAGACTTCACAGACTCAGAGTAGGAGAGAAATTGAGGTGTCTAAGTGGTGGCTTAGAATCTAGCTGTTGAACATATATGCTTTTTACCCTAGGTCATGATGAAGGAGATGTAGTTCCTTGAATCATTTAGTTCTAGTTCACAAGTAGATGCTTTGTAGCATTTTATGAGCATAGAAATAACAATGAGATATGCTTGATTGAATTTTGCACAAAGACTTATTCATTGCAAATACATTTTTTAAGAGACATAAATGGAGGTTATATACATGGATTTCACCTGATGGTATGCATAGGCATCAGATTGATTACATCTGCAGAAAGAAGTGCTGGAGAAGATCAATATCAGCTGTGAAAACTAGGCCAGGAGCTGATTGTGGAACAGACCACCAACTACTCATATACAAGTTCAAGCTGAAGCTGAAGAAAATTAAAACGAATCCACGGAAACCAAACTGTGACTTTGAATCTATCCCACCTGAATTTCAGAAGCAACTCAGGAACAGGTTTGAAGCCTGGAATACTAATGAGCAAAGACCAGATGAGTTGTAGGACGATATTAAGGTATCATCCGGGAGAATGCAAACTGTCATTGCAAAGACAGAAGAAGAAGAGAAGACCAAAATGGATGTCAGAAGAGATTCTGAAAATTGCACTGGAGCGCAGAGAAGCCAAAGCGGAAGGAAGAATTCAAGATACTAAAGAGTTGAATAGAAGATTTCAAAAGGCAGCACTGGATGACAAAGTAAAATATTATAATGAAATGGTCAAGGAGTTGGAGTCAGAAAATCAAAAGGGCCAAACACACTCAGCATTTCTTAAGCCCAAGGAAGTGAAGAACAAATTCAAACCTCGAGTTGCTATAATCAAGTATACTTTTGGCAGAATATTAAATGACCCAGGAAGTATTAAAAGAAGGTGGAAAGAATATACTGAGTCACTGTATCAGAAGGAATTGGCAGGTACAGAAGAATTTCATGAAAGAACATATGATCTTTAAAATCAGTTAAAAAAACAACACATATGAGCAAGAACCTATGGTGATGAAGGAAGAAGTTCAGGCTGTTTTGATAGAAATAGCAAAAAATAAGGCCCCAGGAATAGATGGTATACCAAATGACGTATTTCAGCTAACATATGTTGCCCTGCATGTGCTCATCAAGTGGTGCCAAGAAATCTGGAGAACAACCACTTGGTCAACTGATTGGAAGAGATCTATATTTGTTCCCATTCCAAAGAAAGGTGACCCAACTGAGTGTGGAAACTACAGAACAGTGTCATTGATTTCACATGCAAGCAAGATTCTACTGAAGATTATCCAAAAATAACTTGGACAGCACATCAGCAGAGAACTGCCTGAAGTCCAGGCTGGGTTTAGAAGTGGTCGTGGTACTAGGGATATTGCAGCTAATGTTAGATGGATTTTAGCTGAAAGCAGGAAATAGCAGAGGAATGTCTGTGTTTCATTGACTATGCAAATACTTTTGACTGTGTGTATCATAATAAACCGTGGCTGACTCTGAGAAGAATGGGAATCCCAGAACACTTGATCATGCTACTGTGAAACCTATACTTGGACCAAGAGGCGGTCATCAGAACAGAGCAAGGAAACACTGCATGGTTCAAAATTGGGAAGGGGGTATGCCAGGGATGTGTCCTATCTCCATACCTTTTCAACATGTATGCAGAACAGATTATCTGGGAGGCTGGGCTCTATGAGAAGAAGTGTGGTGTCAGGACTGGTGGAAGATTCATCAACAATCTACGTTATGCAGATGACACAAACCTGCTTGCTGAAACTGAGGAGGACCTGAAGCCCTTGCTGCAAAGGGCCAAGGACTGCACCCTCCAATATGGATTGAGGCTCAATGCCAAGAAGACAAAGATTCTCACAAGTGGACCAATTGGTAGCATCAGGATGGATGGTGAAGAGATTAAGTTTGTTCACAGCTTTAGTTGGCTTGGCGCCACAGTCAACACTCTCGGTACCAGTAGGCAGGAAGTTAAAAGACGTATTGTGATGGAGCAGTCTGATGTTAGGGACCTCTCCAAAGTACTGAAGAGCAATGGTGTCTCTCCAGAGACTAAGTTGCGTCTGATACAAGCCATAGTCTTTGCAATCACTTGTTATGCATCAGAGAGTTGGGCAGTGACTAAGGAGGATAGAAAGAGTTGATGCCTTTGAGCTGTGGTGCTGGAGAAGAGTACTGAAGGTACCTTAGATTGCTAGGAAAGCAAACAGATTCATCGTGGAAAGGGTTAAACCGGGTGGCTCCCTGGAGGCAAGGATTCTGAGGCTCTGTCTAACATACTTTGGACATGTTGTAAGGAAGGACCGACCAGTCCTTGGAGAGGGACATCTTGCTTGGTAGGGTGGAGGGACAGCACAGGAGGGGAAGACCCTCTATGAGTTGGATTGATTCAGTGACTGGGGTAATCAGTGTGTATCAGAGACAGTGCTATTGGCACAGGACTGAGCAGAGTTTAGGGCTGTTGTACATAGGGTTGCTATGAGTCGCAAGCAACTCGACAGCACATAACAACAACCACAACATCGTGTGTTTTCAGCTGTGTAGCTCTGATTGAACTAGACAAGCAAGCCTGCATGAAGGCACTGATTTTAACAGTTCCAGGAGCGCATTGACACTCATTAACAAGAATCCTGCTCTGAGCCTAGACCCTAGAAAAGTGAAACTCTTAAAGGATGTGATGTGCACACTTCCAAGTCTAAAATTGTGAATACTTAATTTAAACCTTAGGAAATATTTGCTGGTTCTTGCTGTACTTTTCAGATCTATATATCTGAAACAACACCCCTAAACAAGAAGTTCAGGATAAAACCTCTCTTAGTTTACTGTTTGTTGATTACAGACAAGCATGTTTTTGGAAATGTTCAGCCTAATGAAGACATTTTTAATTGTTTATGAAAGAAAACAATTATAAGTGAAGTATAATGAATCAAATGGTTAAAAGTAAAGCTTCCTTGTACCCTATACAGCAAATTTTTTTCAAAATGAAAAAAAAGCATTTATATAATGAGCAAAAAATACTAGTTTATTTTTTAAATACAAGAGCTAGTTTGAGGTTTGAGCTAGATTTTTATTAATAAAATAATTAGTTTGAGAATTGAAACCTTCTTGTTATGTTCCATCATGTCACTTGCAACTCATAGTGAATCTATGTACAACAACTCTAAACCCTGCTCTAACTTGAACCAACTTCTTTGTCTGACACGTCTACTCCCATTACCCTGGTCAATGAGTCAATCCATGTCATCCAGGGTCTTCCTCTCTTTTGCTATCCCTCCACACTTCCAAACATGTTGTCCCTCTACAAGGATTCATCCTTCTTGCAACATGCCAAAAGTGTCACTGGGCTATAGTTGAGTAAAGATAGGGAAAAATAATTCTTGAACATAAAGCCAAGTCTTGACAATTTGGAAAAGAGAAGGCAAATATATATAAGGAAGAACTGATTGAGGAAATGAAGGAATGAATGAAACACTGTTTAACAAGTCTAGCATGTGTTCTTATGAAATTTACAAAATTTTTCTCTTGTTGTTCAGAAGTGGCTCTGTAAATCTGCCTATGTAATTTTGATTCATAATTTTGTTTTTGTTGTTATATGCCTGCAACTCATAGTGACCCTATGTACCGAAGCTTGGAACCCTGCTCTATCCTGGGCCATCATTTTTTTATCTGACATATCTACACCCATTACCCTAGTCATTGAGTCAACCTGTCTCATCCGGTGTCTTCCCATTCTGTCCTGTCCTTCCACCTTCTCAAACATAATGTCTTTCTCCAAGGACTGCTTCGTCCTTGAAGCATGCCCAAAGTTTATATGATGGAACTTCAAATCATTGCCTCCAAGGAGCAGCCTGGTTTCACACTCTCCAGAATGAATCTGTTCTCTCAGCAGCTCATGGTATATTCAATACAGTTCTCCAACACCACAGCTCAAAGGCACAAATTCTCTATCACCCCTAGATATTGTCCAGCTTTCTTATGCATAGCAAGTAATTGTGAAGACCAGGAATACCTTAGTCTCTAGACTAACATTGTTGCTCTTCATTACTCTGGAAAGGTCTCTGACAGCAATTTCATCAATGAAATTTGGCTTTTTGTGTCCTGGCTGCTGGTACCAAGAGTATTGTTTATGGAGCCAAGCAAACTAAAGCTATTACCAATCTCAATCTCTTCACCTTCGATCATGATGTTGTTAATCGGCCCAGTGATGAGAATCTATGTTTTGTTTCTATTGAGCTTCAAACTATTCTGAAGGCTGCAGTCCTTGACTTTCTGTAGCAAGTGCTTCAGGTCCTCCTCAGTTTCAGCAAGCAAGGTCATGTCATCTGCAAAACACGGGTTGTTGATGAGTCTTCCTCTAATCCTGATGCAATTGGAAATGTTAAAAAAAAAAGAAAAGTATGTCAGATAGAGCCTCAGAAACCTTGTTTCCTAGGAGCAGCCTATTTAGGATGAACCTATTTGTTCTCCTAGCAGTCCATAGTATATTCAATACTCTTCTCTAGCACCAGAATTCAAAGGCATCAATTCTCTTTCTCTCATCCTTAGTCATTGTGCAGCTTTCTGATGCATGGCAAGCAATTGTAAAGAGCATGACCTCAATTAAGATCACCTTAGTCTCCAGACCGACATCATTGATCTTCATTACTTAGTGAGGTCCCTGACAGCAGATTTTCCCAGAAATTCCAGATTTGAACTAGATGTTTATAAAAATAATTTTTAAAGTAAATATTTTGGGGTGATGCAGAGACTGACACGATGGCACAGAGACCAAGGCAAATAGTACAAATTTTAGTCAGAACTTTTTTTTTTAAGTCAGAACTTTTAGTAAAATAATTCGTTTGGGAGCCACAGGAGCAGTGAGAAACGTGCCCCGGTGGGAACCATCAATCAGCCGGGCCTCTGTGGGATCCATCCACTAGGAGCAAGCAAGACAGTGGGAATTTGAATGAGTTTTCTTAATCCATGCCAGACCTAGAGCACTGCCATGGTGAGAGTCACTAGGCAAGAAATGCTGGGCAAGAGCCAGATAGCTAGAATTTGAATGAGACCCCACACGCAAACCGGGACAGCTGTAATCTGAGCGAATTACCTGTGTGTGCCCACCCCTACCCCATATCGACCCAACACCTGTTCTCTGCATCTGTGCCTCCACGTCCAGTCAACTCATCTGCCTTTAATCTGGAGCGCCTTGACCTGACTTAGCTACAACAAGAAATTGCTCTCACAGGCCCTGAACTGAACCTTCCCTTGGGTTGGAAGTTCAGAGAGAAACACAGGTGGGGTAGCTGCCACACTCTTTTCTAGAGCACTGACTTCAGATGAAGAACTCCAGGAATGAAAACTCTACCACAGCAATGTCACATAAGAAACAGTCTACCTCACATCCTACACAATGGCAAAGTAAGATGTCACCCCCAAAAGGTGATATGGTATCAATAGATTTCTGAAGACAGAAAGTCTGACGGCACTTTCTGATACAGAAATTAAAAGAACAATAATTTAATATTTTCAATGAGTGAAAAACAAACTTGAAGAATTACAGGACATTGAAAGCAAAAACCAAGAGAAGCTTGGACAAAAAAAAAAAAACCATAACAATTCAAAAACGAAGATAAAACAAGCGAGGCATTACAGGTTTTGGAAAAACAAGAAACCATGATAGAATTTGAGGTCCAATGTTTCAGATGCTGTCAACACAATGGAGGGACACATGAACAGAGTTGAAGAGATTGAACACAGAACCAGTGAAATAGAAGACAGAATTTTCACCACTGATCTGCTAGAGCAAAAAGCAGAATAAAAAAGAAGGAAAAAGGAGGACACCTAAGAATAATGTGGGACATCATCAAGAGAAATAACATGCACATCATTGGAATCCCATAATAGGAAGAAGCAAGTAAAGGTACTGAGAAAGTTGTGGAAGAATTAGGAGAATAAAATTTCCCAGGCATTTTGAAGAATGAGAGAGTATATATTAAAAAAGATGAGCGTACACTATATAAAATAGACCCCAAAAGAAAAATACCAATGCATATCATAGTCAAATTTGCCAGAACCAAATATAAGGAGAGAATTCTGAAAGCAGCGAGGGAGAAACAAAGAATAACCTATAAGGGGTAGCAGATAAGATTAAGTACTGAATGCTCAGCAGAAACCATGTGAACAAGAAGACAGTAGAATGACATATATCAAACACTCAAAGAATACAACTGTCAACCAAGAATATTGTTGTTGTTGTT
>NW_006400144.1:1050781-1073961 GCF_000299155.1 Elephantulus edwardii
TATGTTGTTTCATGAAATTCTTCTGTGTCTTCCAATTCCTTTCGATACAGTGACTCAGTATATTCCTTCCATCTTCTTTTAATACTTCCGGGATCATTTAACATTCTGCCCAAAGCGTACCCAGCAAAATTTTCTATCTAATATGGTGAGATCAAGATATTACCAGAAAAACAAAACCTAAGAGAGTTTGTAAAATAAGATCAGCATTGCAGGAAGCACAGAGAGATGTCCTTCTTACAGAGATGCCACAGAAAGCAAGATGGACCAAAGGAACTTGCAACAACACCGAAAACACTTAACAAAATGATAGCAATAAAACCTTGCTTCTCAATAATCATACTGAATTTGAACTGTTTAAATGCACCACTGAAAAGAAAAAGAGTAGCAGATTGGATAAAAAAAGCGAAATCCATCAATATGCTTTCTACGGGAGATAAACCTGAAAAATGAAGATAAAAAAAGAATAAAAATTAAAATGTGGGGAAAAAATATACCAAGCTAATGGCAACCAGAAAAAAAGCAGGAGTAGCAATATTAATCACTGATAAAATAAATTTCAATGTAGAAAACATCACAAAGACCAAGGAAGGTCACTACATAATACTTAGTCAATAAAACAAAAGGATATAACAATAATAAATATCTATGCACCAAATGAAAGACCTGCAATATATATAAAACAAGTATTAATAAAATGGAAAAAGGAAATAGACAACATTGCTACAGTAGTTGGAGATTTCAATACTCCTCTCTCAAGAAAAGACAGAACTACCAGAAAAAATACTCAACAAAGATGCTGAAAAATTAAACCACACAGTAAACCAACTTGACCTAATAGATATTTATAGGCTATTGCACCCAAAAAAGCCACAGAATACCTTCTTCTTTGGTGTGCATGGAACGTTCTCCAGAATAGACCACATTTTAGGTCACAAGGCAAGCTTCAATAAATTTAAAACATAGAAATAATACAAAACATCTTCTCAGACCACAATGCTACAAAATTAGAAATTGATAACAAGAGGATAAAGGAGGGAAAAAATACATTTGAAAGCTGAACAACATGTTGTCTGAATCTGAGTGGGTACTAGAAGAAATAAAAAATGAAATGAAAAAGTTTCTTGAAACAAATGACAATGGAAAAACCACTTACCAATACCTCTGGGAAACAGCCAAAGCAGTAATCAGAGGTCCCTTTATAGCAATAAGCAAACGCATCAAAAGGCAGAAAAAACTGACCATTGACTCTCTAACCTAACATGTTCAGCAAATTGAGAAAGAACAGCAAGAAAACCTGACACCCTCTTAAAAAACTGAATTATAAAAATTAGAGCTGAAATAAATGAAATAGAAAATAGAAAAAACAATTGAAAGTATTAACAAAACTAGGAGTTGGTTCTTTGAAAAGGTCAATAAAATTGACAAACCACTAGCAAAACTCATGAAAGAAAAGAAGAAGACACAAATAATCCGAATAAGACATGAATCAGGCAACATCACAACAGAACCAACTAAAATAAAAAAGCTAACATTAGAGTCTTAGGAAAAACTATACTCAAACAAATATGAAAACCTAGAGGAAATGGACAAATACTTAGAAAAGCACAACCTATCTAAATTGACACAAACTTAAATTGAACATCTGAACAGACCCTTTACAAAAGAAGAAATTGAAAAGGTAATACAACAACTTTCAGCCAAAACAAGCTCTGGGCCGGATGGTTTTATAAGTGAAATTTATCAAACATTCAGAGAAGAATTGTCACCAATTCTACATAAGCTATTTCAGAAAATAGAAAAATATGGAATTCTCCCAGACTCATTCTATGCAGCAAACATATCCTTGATACCAAGCCAGGAAAGATACCACCAAAATAGAAAACTATAGATAAATATCTCTCATGAACATAGATGCAAAAACCCTGAATAAAATACTGGAAAATAGATGCCAACGATACATCAAAGAAATAATTCACCATGACTAAGTGGGAATCAATAACAGGTATGCAAGGATGATTCAACATATGAAAAAAAATGAATGTAAATCATCACATTAACAAAGCAAAGAACAAGAGCCACAAGATCCTATCAATTGATGCAGAAAAGGCCTTTGACAAAATCTAACACATTTTCCTGATTAAAACACTGAACAAAATAGGATTAGAGGGGAATTTCTTCAACATAGTAAAATGTATGTATGCAAACCCAAGAGCCAACGTAGTTCTCAATGGAGAGAGGTTAAAGGCATTCCCTTTAAGAACAGGAACTAGGTGATGATGCCCACTATCACCTCTTTTATTCAATATTGTATTGGAAGTCTTAGAGATAACAATAAGACAAGATAAGGACATAAAAAAGGTATCCAAATTGGCAAAGAGGAGGCAAAATTATCTCTCTATGCAGATGACATGGTAGTATACTTAGAAAATCCTAAAGACTCAGCAAGAAAACTATTGGACACAGTGGACCAATTCAGCAAAGCAGCAGGATACAAGATCAACATACAAAAATCAGTTGGACTTCTCTACAGTGACAAAGCAAATACAGGGCCAGAGCTAAAAATACAATATCATTCACAATTGCTAATCACAAGATAAAATATTTTGGAATAAATTTAACCAGAAGCAAAAAGTATCTATTCAAAGAAAATTACAAAACATTGCTACACGAAACAAAAAGGGACCTGGAGAAGTGGAAGAATATCCTTTGCTCATGGATAGGAAGACTCAATATTGTGAAAACGGAAATACTACCAAAGGCAATTTAAACGTTTAATGTAATCCCAATACAAATCATTTGGAATGGAAAGAAGCCCCGAATAAGCAAAGTACTCCTTAAAAAGAGAAGAAAGGTAGGAGGCTTGTCACTCCCTGATTTCAAATCCTACTACATTTCCATGATGTTTAAGACAGCATGGTACTGGTACAATGACAGACACGTACATCAATGGAATAGAATTGAGATCCCAGAAATCAGCCCATCTACCTATGGCCAACTGATTTTTGCCAAGGAGATAAAATCAGTTAAGTGGGGAAACGACAGCCTTTTAAACAAATGGTGTTGGCAAAATTGGAAAAGTATCTGCAAAAGACTCAAACAAGATCCACACCTCACTCCATATACAAAAACCAACTCAAGGTGGATCATGGACCTAGGACTAAAACCAAGGACTATAAACTTTGTTAAAGAAAAATTTGAAATAACGTTAGAAGTTCTAATCCACAACTTAAACAGTCTTCCAAGAATCCTGAAACACCTACAACCAGGAGAAGATAAAATAGATTAATGGGACCTTCTAAGAGTCAATTCCCTATGCACATCCAAAAACTTCTCCAACAGGGTAAAAAGGGAAGCCACAGACTAGGAAAAAGTATTTGGTAATGTCATGTCAGATAAGGGATTTATATCTAGAATTTATAAAATACTTGAGCATCACAACAAGATAAAGGTAAAGAATCCAGTTGAAAAAATGGGCACAGGATATGAACAGACATGTTACCAAAGAGGACATTCAGATAGCTAACAAGCACATGAACAAATATTCAAAATCCCTAGCTCTAAGAGAGATGCAAATTAAAACAATTATGAGATATCATCTCACCCCAATAAGAATAGCAAAATTTAACAGAACAGCAAGTAACAAATGCTGGCGAGGTTGTGGAGAAACTGGAACTCTTATTCATTGTTGGTGGAAGTGTAAAATGGTGCAAACACTGTGGAAGGTGGTGTGGCACTTTCTCAAAAAGTTACAAATAGAGATATCATTTGATCGAGCAATTCCACTACTGGAGATAAGACCCAAAGAGATCATAACTGCCACCCAAGCAGATATATGCACACTCATGTTTATGAGGCTTTGTTCACAATAGCAAGGTGTTGGAAACAACCTAAGTGACCATCAACAAACGAATGGATAGAGAAGTTGTGGTATATTCACACGATGGAATACTATGCTGCATTGAAAAACAAGGAACTCATGCAATACTGTTCAAATTGGGTGACTCTGGAGGACACTATGCTGAGTGAAGTATCTCAGTCACAAAAGGACAAATACTGCATGGTGCTACTGTTGTAAAACAGTACTGACCTCAGGGTTGGGGGGAGACTGCGAAAGATGGTTTCAATAATGTATACTGCATTGAAACCAATGAGGGAGACAGTTGTTTAAAAGTGATATATAATAAGGTATTTTTGTCATGACGGGAGTCCAGAGTGAAGGCTGCATAGTGGAGTGGACCTGGGGGGAGGGATTGCAAAACAATGAAAGAATTTTTCTTTTACTTTTCCAAGAGGGGAGTGTACTGGCGGGGGGGGAGCTGGGGAGGGGGAAAAAGTGCAACAATGAATGAATGGAAATCCAAAGTATCTGTACATTTTCATTTAAATTAATAATTAAAAATATTCAGCCTCATTCTCCAGAGCTATAACTAGTTGACTTTATTTAATACTGCAAATGCTTTTGTAGATGCAATGAAGTTTACTAACAAATTGACTTTAAGACAGAGAATTTATCTTGGATTATCTGAGTGGGCCACAAGGGCCTTCTAATAGATGATTAATGTTATATGTTAATCTGGCTGGGCTATGGATCTTAGCGGTTGGATAGACAGTATATATTCTTCAATTTGTGAATATTTACTCTTCATTTTGTGAAATGGTATAAATAGCCAATCAGCTGAAATGGAAGTTTCCTTTGAACCGTAATCTACTTCCAGTATAGAAATGGTTTTCTGATAAGACTTTCCTTTGTCTTCCAACCCTGCATTTTATTCATCATTCACCTCCAGGTATAGGGATAGTAAACCCACAGAAGTTTCTGACCTCCTGCTTGACCTGCAGATTTTGGATTCAGAAACCTCTCATCTCTGAAAGTAAGTTGAGGCCTGCACCCTGTCACATGACCTGTTTTTAGTTCATCAGTCTTTGCCACAGCTTGAGCAGAGGTCTTCAGCTTGTTACCTGATCCATGAATGACAGCCTACATGAATAACCAAAACTGAGAGTCACAGTCTTCAATTAATCCTCCTACTTGGGTCAGTTTACAGACCATAATCCTTTGAATAAGACTGGGTCTATTTGAGAAAGGACTCCATTTAAATGACAAATATGTGTACTATTAATTTTTCTTTCAAATATACTCAAAGAGATCTGCATTAATATTATCTTTTAGAGGGATTAACACGAAGCTACTTCCTATTAAGCAAAAGTTAAAGATGTCCCGTATGTGCAACTGTTCCACACTGCTGTACTACTTCATAATCTCTAACATCAACTGCTCCTCCTCTCCTGAGCATTCTGCTTTCCTTCACTACATATTTTCACTGCAATGTCTCACAAACCACCAGGGAAATGACTCATTTGGTGGTGGAGGCTTAGTAAATCTCATCTTGGAAACAAATTTCAGTCTGAGGGACTCTCCTAATGGCCACAGGGACTGGTTAAAAAAGGGGGGGGGAAGACAAAAAACAACAAAACAAGAATGTTCGACTCATGAGGTGTAGTGGCTCAACTGCTCAGGCAGTAGTGGCTTTGCCAGAAAGGCATGACGGTTTTTTAAATCTAGTAAAACAGTAGGCTGGAGTTCCAGAGGGAAGGCTAAACCAAGGCAAATGTTAAATCCAGAGCTTAAACAAAAATCAGAGAGGACAAAACTTGCCGGCACATTCCTATATACTGCGTACAGACCAAGGAAGCCAAGGGTGATGCGTTGGATCATTCTTCCTATAGGGTAAAGACTACATGCATTTCATCCTAATCCTATCTTATGAACACGACAAATCAATCCTAAAAGGGACCACAATCACAGGTACAGACGATAGGGTTTACAGTATCTTACAAAATAGAGAACTAGGATTTGAAGGAGGTCTGGTGCCATAGTCTGTAGTGAATTGTTTTGCTTACTTAAAGGTGGTGCCTCTCTAACAGGTCAAATTCACCAGTATCTCAATGGGAAAAATATGGGAAATCTCCTCCCATGTAATTTGCAGCCTTGGAAAATGCACTAGTGGATTAACTATGCGTAGATTTAGACTTATAGCAATAAACTGATGACTGGAAAGGAGAGCTCTGGTGGCATAAGGTCTAGTAATTTGTAATGTTAACCCCAAAGTCATATCTCTCAAGTGGTTTGAATTCACCAGTGACTGCAGGAGTGAGAGCTCAATCTACTCCTATTTGGTTTAGAGCCTCAGTAGAAACTCAGTAGAGGATCAGCTATGAGTTGCCTGTGAGCCCAGAACAATTAGAGACAAACACAAGGCTAGAAGGATCTTGTTAAATTATTCACTGCACTTCAGGATCTATGGCACTTTATAAGAATGGCTATTCATTGGTGCAAAGGAAAACAGTCTGTCTTTTTGTGAATCACACTACACACACTGGCATTGAATTGACATTAAATGTCACAGTGGCCTACAAGTGCACATGGAAGTCAGATTATTAACAAAGTCATAGCACAGGTTCACATCACAGGTTTCTGGACCTGTCTTGTAGTGACTTCTCTAGGTCTAGAATGTGTAATTGAATTAGATCTATTCAGGACTGACAGAACCCATACATTGGATCTCTGATTTGTGGAGTTATGCCTTTATGATGGGAAAGATCAAACAAGTCTTTCCACTTATAATTACTCCTGCATAGGAAAGCAGCAAACCAAAAGCATACAACATTTCTGAAAGGATTGGAGAGACATAATGGGAGACATTTTCACCATGTGAAATAGAGATACACAGGTCACGGAATGTGGAAGGTAGAGGGTAGAGGGAAGAAGGGATGGGGATGAGGGTGGGAAAGGGGGAGGGAAGTGGGTGTGATTCTCCCACATCTACAAACAACACGTTCCTTTGGTCTGTGTAGAAAACAGATATATTTAAGAGAATAAAAATGGATTTTCATAAATTTTGCTGAATGGTAATTTCAATTTCAGCTGCTTTACCAGATGTAGTTTAATTGCTTGAGTAAATTAATATATCTCTGGGTACCTGGTATGCAGCTATTCATTTGGCCGAGATATTTTTTTTAAGAAAGATTTGTTTTATTCATGTACATAGCGGGTTTTGTGTGTGTGTTTCACACTTTCCCTTCATTGACATTGTTTCATAAAATCATTCCCATATATTGTGTTTTAAAAAATGAATCACCATTGGACAATGTCCACCATTATCTTGTCTTTTCAAAACTCCTTGGGATCTTTCCCATTTTCCTCTCTCCACTTACCAAATTGTGTGACCCTGTGATTTTCCCTCCTACCTATCCTCAAATTGTGATGCATTCAAACAATGACATATCATGCAGCACTCAGGAGCAACAATTTTGAAAATTACCACATAACTTGGAAGGGAATTGGAGAGCATTATGCTAAGTGAACTAACTCAGTTTCATAAGGACAAATACTACACAAGAACATTATAAAAATAGAATAATAAATAGTGAAACATATATGGGGGTCCAAGGCAGGAAGGGGTAAAACCTTTTTTACATCCAGTTTCCCTAGATCCTTAGAAGCAGTCGGCTTTATCCCACATTGACAGTTAAACATCTTCACTATCCTAACTTAGGAGCCCTGGTGGTGCAGTGCATGTGTCAGGTTGCTAACTGTGAGTTTGGACATTTTAATCTTCTTGACACCCTAAATGGAAAGATCGGCAGTCTTCTTTTGCAAATATTTACAAGCTCCAAAACCTGAAGGATGGGTTACTAGAAGTAAAAATTTACTTAATGGCAGTGAATTTTGAGTCTTACTTCACTGATACATCACCTGTCCAGTCTTAAGTCATACTTGAGTCTACAAGGACATGATTACCTTTTTCTTCTGTAAGATGTCACGGTAGACCATTACAATGATGACATTACTGACATCACAAAAGGGTTGGGGGGGTCCAGACTGCATATTCTGACACTTTCAGAAGGATAACATAAAAATCACCCAGGTTCTAAGGCAGCAGTGACCAGGAAGATGACTTACAATAAAATCTGCTCTTTACTCGAGTTTTGTGGGCCTTCAGCCCTTCCACTGACCCCATATAATTTGGTGGCTCATAGAAGTGGCAATCCCAAGAGGATGTTCCTGAAACTTCTGTAGCTGCTAGCTGTTTTCCCCAGAGGGCCTCACTTTCTAAGGAGCAAAGAGGTAGTTTGCAGCAAAAAGAGTTCATTAAAGCCATGCCTTAAGACTTCCTCACAACTTCTCCTGAATCACTTCCACTTATCAAAGGCCAATTTCAGTCACTCCAGAGTCAAGGAATGAAGAAATGATTTATACTGAGTGGCAAATACACATTATGAAGAGCATACATATATGGATTGTTTACCTTTACAGATATTTTGCTAAAAGAAGAGGCAACAATAAGATCGTTAGAAGATAAAGTCAAAGAGTACCCAAGCCAAACACTGTAGGTCTTGTATGTAGGGATATGGCACGTGTTCTTCCTCTGTATTTGACCTACTCTATTATTGAAATATGCCAAAAAATCATTAACAGTAGATTTCATGAGTGAATATTATGAGAACTTTTTGGTTAGTGGCCAAGAAGAACAATAATGGTAATAAAACCTGCTGCCTGTATTTAGGGCTTTTACTGCAGACACTGGGCTAGAGCCCTTCATCCACTTCTCTGTACATTCAGAGCTGCCCTGAGATGTTGGGTGACCTTTCTAAAGTCACAATAGTGACAACACTGCAATTATAACCATGTCTGTTTGGCGCAAAGTCTATGCCTCCACCTTTCCTTTCTGTGGCTACTGAAATCTTAGGATGGACCAGAGCTAACAGTAAATATGAAGTCAAGGGTATCACCCTGGGAATATGACTCATTTCCTCACTTGTCACAATTTGATCAAGGAGAAAGGAACTACTAAAAATATCCAAGAGTGATATCCTGAAAGAAAGAGCTTAAAAATCCACTATCCTTGTATTTTTACTAATATGGACTTTCTTGGTCTTGAGGAAGTTCTTTGCTTCAAAAATAGCTGGTGTTTTTCCAACTGGAAACTTGGGACTGTTAGCCATTCACCTAAAGCTTAAGATTGTATTTTCCTCTATAGAGGTTGGAGGGAGACTGATCCACCTACACCAGAGCCTCTAGACCAGGACAAGTCTCACTCATCCACTGATTTGTGGGGCAACAGAGGTGAAGAGACTAGATGGGAAGAGCGGGTTTATTCTTCATTCAACCCCCAGTTGAAAGTGTCTGAAAAAAGACTTCTTTAACTAGAGATATTGGATAAATATAATGACTTATCCTAAGGGCAAACTTCAAATGTGAGTAAGGAGATTCTTAAGATTTATGCATCAGGGATACTTTTTTGAATAGGTTACCAATTGGAAATGGAGGTTGGACATCAAAAAGGAGTAAAAGGATAATCAATTATTTGGTTTTAAAATAAGTATGTATTTAAGTACTTATGTGTCAGAGAGCTGAACAATGACTGTGGTGCTGGAGAAGAGTCTTGAGCATACCATGGATTGCCAAGAAAACAAATAGTTCTGTCTTGGAGAGGGTGAAACCAAGTTTCTATCTCATATATTTTGGGCCACGAGAGACCAGTCCTGCGAGAAGTTCATCATGCTTAGAAGGGTGGAGGGACAGCATAGGAGAGGAATACCCCAAATGAGATGGATTGATACAGCAACTGGGCAACGAAAGTGTTGGTGTGTTGGAATTAGTGAGACTGGCTTAGGACAGGAAAGGGTTCAGAGCTGCTGTACAAAGGGTCACTCAGGTGACTCAACTGCACATAGTAACAAGAAGGACAACTCTATGTCAGGCAGCATTCTTAATATTTTAAAACATTTTATTCTCATGAAAATCAACAAGTAGGTGATATTTTTTTACATTTGTGAAAACTAAGGTTCAGAGAGGTTGAATAAGTTGCTAAACTAGAAACAGGTGGAGCTCAACTATAGGGGCTTTCAATTCCTTTCCAAATAGACAAATGGTTGTTTCTAGGGTTCAGGCTGGCCTGCATATATGTCTTCATGCTTGTGCACAGGTGCCCATATGTGTATGTGCTATAACAGCATGAGTGAATGTTCACATGTATGCTTGTGCATGCACATATGCTATAAGTGTGTTTTTGTGTGTGTGTCTGTTGTGTTTGACAACATGTATTTGCCTGCATAATTTCTTTTTCTGGAGAAAACTGGGTCATCTTATCTTCAAGAGGCATTTGTCCTTTGATATAAATACTGTTCCCCAAAGTATTTTATCATGCTTTGTGCCACTTATCATCACACTTCAATCTCTGGAAAATTATTTTCCTTAGTTATTGGATGTGCATAGGACATTGAGTAAAAAGAATCTATACACCCGTCAATGCATCAGTGATGCATCAATGATGTATCAGGCAGAAAGAATTTCTGGAAAATGAGCAACAGAGACCTCTTTGTTTCCATTTTGTTTAATGCTTTTATTTTTTTTTCCTTAAATAGATTTAATTTATTAGCCTATCAAGCAGATTTCTTTCAAGAAAGAGAATTTAAAAGTGAGCAATAGAATCTAGCTATGGGACAACCAACATTGATTTACATGTAAGGGTATATGGGCGAGATCAAGCATTAGAGCCTTTGGTATGGATCAACGTCAAGAAGACAAAGGTCCTGAGCACAGGTCCAACAGTCAACATTAGGATAGGAGGAGAAGAGGTAGGAGCTGTCAGTGATTTCATCTTTTTTTAGATCAAAATCAACACTTTTGGTTCCAGAAATCAGGAGATCTGGAGATGTATTGCACTAGGCAAGTCTGTTGTCAGGGACCTTTCCAAATGATGTCAGTTTGAAGACTAAGGTGTGCCTGATTTAGGCCATGGTCTTTTCAATTACCTCCTATGTATGACATCTGGACAATGAATAAGGAAGGCACAGGAAGAATTGAAGAATTTGAGTTATGGTGCTAGAGCAGAGTACTTAATATCCCATGGAATGTCAAAACAACAAATAGATATATCCTGGAAAATGTTCAGCCAGAGTGCTCCTTGGAGGCATGGATAGCAAAGCTTTGTCTTTCAAACTTTGGACATGTAGCTAGGTGAGATTATTTTTCACAAAGAGACATAATACTTGGAAAGATGGAAGGTTAGCAAAGGAGAGGAAGACCGCCAATGTGATAGATTGAAACTCTGATTTCAGCAAAAAGCTCTAGTGTCTCAGAGATGGTGAATATGGTACAGAATAGGGCAAGTTTCAGGATGGCTGTTCCTAGAGTTGCTCGGAGTCATACTCAACAGCACCTAGCAACAAGAACAATAGATTGACTTATATCCATTATCACACTTTATATTTCATTTCAGATTGACCTTAATCATAAGTAATCAATCATCCTTTTTTTAAAAAAATAGAGATAAAAAAATCTATATTTAGAATAAAATTTCAATAAGTATGTTTTTAATACAGCAGCAACTCAAATTTTACCTATATAGCCTAGGGGCAAGAAGCTGTGCTGCAATCCCAAAGACACGCTGTTTGAGAACACTAGCTGCTCCCAGGGACAAGGATGGGCAATCTCCTTCCGTGAGATTAACTGCCTCTGAAAACTCATTGGAGTGTGTGCTATGGGTTGGTTCTGACTTGATGGTGAACAATAACAACAACAACAACAACAACAACAATATAGCATTAACAATAATTTTAAGAATCAATATTAGAAGCACATTTGAGAATGTGAAAGAAGCAGTGATAACATGGAAAAGGCTGAGTCTGACTTCTAACTCCTTTATAAATGAGAACTTTCTCATCAACAATACCTGTGTTGTTGTTGTGGTTATATGTCATCAAGTCACTAGTGACTCATAGCAACTCTATGTACAATAGCCCTGAAGCCTGCTCTATCCTGTGCCAACCTTATTGACTCTGACACACTTACCCTCATTACCCCAGTCACTGAATTAATCCATCTCATCCAGAATCTTCCTCTCTTGCACTGTCCCTCCACTCTTCCAAGCATGATGTCCCTCTCCAAGGACTTACTTCCTTGCAACATGACCAGAGTATGTCAGACTAAGCCTCAGAATCCATGCCTCCAAGGAGAGCCTGGTCCTACCTTCTTCAGAACAAACTTATTTGTTTTCCTGGCAGTACATGGTATATTCAATACTCTTCTCCAGCACCATAGCTGAAAGGGATCAATTATCTTTCTATCATCCCTTATCATTGCCCAACTTTCTGATACATAGCAAGTAATTGTGAAGACTATGGCCTGAATCAGGTTCACCTTAGTCTCCAGACTGACGTCATTGCTCTTCTGTACTCTGGAGACGTCCCTGACAGCAGATTTCCTAACTCAATTAAATTTTTTATTTCCTGGCTGCTGGTACCAAGAGTGTTGATTGCTTAGCAAACTAAAAGATATTAAGAATCTCAATTAAGTCACCATCTATCATGATGCTGCAAATCGGCTCAGTGTTGAGAATCTCTGTTTCCTTGTAGTTGAGGCTACATATTGAAGGCTGTAGTCCTTGATCTTTTGCAGCAAGTACTTCAAGTCCTCCTCAGTTTCAGCAAGCAGGGTTGTGTCATCTGCATAACACAGATTGTTGATGAGTCGTCCTTCTATCCTGATGCCACATTCTTTCTCACAGAGCCCATGATCCCGCATGATCTGTTCTGCATATAGACTGAAAAGTTATGGAGATAGCACACATCTCTGGTGTACACTTTTCCCGATTTTGAACCGTGCAGTGTTTCTTTGCTCTCTTCAGATGAATGCCTCCTAGTCCAATCATTTATTAAGCTGAAGGAATTGAAGAACAAATTCAAGCCTTGTTGTTGTGTTGCAGTACTGAAGGATGCTTTGGAAAGAGTATCAAATGATCCAGGAAACATCATAAGAAGATGAGAGTAGTATACAAAATCACTATACCAAGAGGAATTTAATGAATTTAATGAAACAATGTATGAGCAAGAGTCTGTTGCAATGCAGAAAGTTCAAGCTGCTCTGAAAGAATTGGGAAAAAAAAGTCCCCAGAAGTTACCAGCATACCAACTGACATATTTTAACAAACAGATGCATCCCTGGATTGTTGTTGTTGTTGTTGTTGTTATGTGTCGTCGAGTCATTTGCGACTCATAGCGACCCTATGTACAACAGCCCTAGACCGTGCTCTATCCTGTGCCAATCTCATTGCCTCTGGCACACCCATCCCAATTACTGCAGTCACTGAATCAATCCACCTCATAGAGGGTCTTACCCTCCTGCGCTGTCCCTCTACTCTACCCAGCATGATGTCCCTCTCTAAAGACCTGTCTTTCCTTACAACATGTCCAAAGTATGTCAGACGAAGCCCCAGAATCCTTGCCTCCAAGGAGCAGCCTGATTTAACCCTCTCTCATTAAATTGCACCAAGAAATCTGGAGGACAACTACCTGATTGACTGGAAGAGATCCGTATTTGTTCCCATTCCAAAAAAGGTGACCCGACACAGTATTGAAATTATTAAACATTATCATTAATATCACATGCAAGCAAGATTCTGCTGAAAATTATAAAAAAATGACTGGAGCAGCACATGAGAGAACCGCTAGATGTTCAGAGTCGGTATAAAAGAGAATGTGGTACTAAGGATATTATAGTTAATGTTAGATGGATCTTGGCTGAAAGCAGAGAGTAACAGAGGAATGTATATCTGTGTTTCATTGACTATGCAAAGGCATTTGACTATGTGGATCACAACAAACTGTGGCTAACTCTGAGAAGAATGGAAATTCCAGAACATTTGATTGTGCTTATGCAAAACCTATACTTGGAAGATGAAGCAATAGTCAGAACACAGCAAGAGAGTATCCATAGTACCATACAAACAGCTACATGGTCAGACATGCTCCTACCCTTATTTCTACCATCATTAGGTTCAATATTTGAACCTAAAAGTTGATGCACAGACTTTACTCACAGTTCTAGGATTTAGTCAAGAAATAGGTTTAGGAGTGGGGGAAGCAAATAATTATCACACAATGCAAGATCACATTTAGTCCAGCAGTCCGAAACTAGATTAACATCAAAATACAATTCCTCAATTACCTCAAACAACTTTATAGTCAACAAGTGAAAGTCTAGGTTCAGTTCAGCAGCACAAATAAACCTCTGGTTTCCTCAATTAGTCCAGCCAACTTTATCTCAGAACAATTACAAGTAAGCTTTTCCTTCAATCATCCAACAAGAAAAATCTTTAACTGTGGCTCCATCTTCTAGGTTCTTCTGGTTATATTTTGTCACAATATCTTCCCAAATAGTGCCACAATCCCTTCACCTTCTCTCTAGCACTGTCATGCCTCACAGTGTGGAAAGTACTCGCTTATATTGGTCCCATAACTGTTGATGGTTTTCACTACCATGTGTCTGCAGTTAAGGTAGTAGCTGAGGACCATGCCTACAATGTGGGCTAGCACAATGTCTAGAAAAGCTAATTTTCAAAACTTCCAACACTACAGAGGGCTTAGCTAGAATGGATTCTTGACATGTCTGTGCTTTTCAGTCTGTGTCTTTCACGTAAATAAATATTGTTAATTTCAGTACAGAATTGGTTATTTATAAACCAGTTTAGGTTACTAGATACACATCTGTTTGAAAGCAATAACATGCAAATAATTTAATACCTATTTTAATCCAAAGTGTTTGCTTCCAGTCATATCTACCTTTACTTTGTTCCCAATGTTGTTAGGTATCATTGAGTCAGCTCCTATTTATAGCAACTATGTATGTACAATGCAATGAAACCCTCCCAGATCCTGTGCCATCCTCACAATTTCTGCTGTGCTGCAGTCACTGTTATCAGTCTATCTCACTGAAGATCATCTTCTCCTTGACTCACTATCCACTTTTTTTTTTCCTTCTCACAGTGGTTTACTCAGGAGTTCTGTTACAGAGGGTGGTGGCGAAAGCAAGAGCAAGCGCAAGAGAGCAAAAGGGAAATTTCGCAGCCTTTTATCCCCTTCACTATCCACTTTTACAGCATGTTATCTTATCAAGTATGTGACATGAAGCCTCACAATCTCAGAGATTCACCCAAGGAACATTCTGGATGCACTTTTAATAAGACATCTTTATTTATTCCTTTGGCAGCCCATAGTATATTCAACAATCGGTAGCATCAGAATGGATGGTGAAGAGATTGAGAATGTTCACAGCTTCAGTTTGCTAGGCTCCACGGTCAACACTCTTGGCACCAGTAGCCAGGAAATAAAAAAAAAAGTATTGCGATGGGAAAGTCTGTCGTTAGGGACCTCTCTAAAGTACTCAAGAGCAACGGTGTCTCTCTGGAGACCAAGGTGCGCCTGATAAAGGCCATGGTTTTTGCAATCACTTGTTATACATCAGAGAGTTGGACAATGACTAGGGAGGACAGAAGGAGAGTTGATGCCTTTGAGCTGTGGTGCTGGAGAAGAGTATTGAATGTATGATGGACTGCCAAGAAAACAAATAGATTCATCCTAGAGAGGGTTAAACCAGGCTGCTCCTTGAAAGCAAGGATTCTGGGGCTTCGCCTGACATACTTTGGACATGTTGGAAGGAAAGACAGGTCTTTAGAGAGGGACATCATGCTGGGCAGAGTGGAGGGACAGCACAGGAGGGGAAGACCCTCTATGAGGTGGATTGATTCAGTAACTGGGGCAATTGGGATGGGTGTGTCAGAGGCAATGAGATTGGCACAGGATAGAGCACGGTTTAGGGCTGTTGTACATAGGGTCGCTATGAGTCGCAAATGACTCGACGGCACATAACAACAACAACAACAACAATTTGAAGGCATCAATTCTTTGATCTTCCATATTTATTTTTCACATTTCACATGCTATCACGTGGGCCACTCCTTTCATCTGCTGTATTTTCTAGTCAATTTAGAGTCCAACTTTTTGAAAATTGCTTTGGCTGTAGATAATTACTTTACTTTTCACTTATTTAGGAAAAGGCATAACAACATACAGCTTTTGTTTCATTGGCATGATTGATTCCCATAACATTTTTTACAATGATCCTTATTACTCTTCTTGTGATGGATAGACACAGCTGAAGGTATTATTGTTGTAGCTCCAGATACTGTTTGATAGGGCTTAGGAGTTTATTTTGCTCCTGAAAACTTATTAGGCCTAACTATTATCTACAAACTCTAGTGAATTAATAAAATAGTGCCTTTCTTGACCAGTCTGAAGTTTATATCAAGCCCATATATCTTTAATTATTCTTTGTTATAGAACAAAGCTACCATTTTTAATTTATAAAATTTTAATATTACCTTTATGTTTTAAAATAGGAGCTGTGGCGCCATCCCAAAAGTGTGTGGTCAGAATCCACCAACTTCTCCTTGGGAGAAAGATGGGCAGTCTCTTACCATGAAATTTACTGTCTCTGAAAATCCACTGGAGGGGCAGCTATAAGTCGATTCTGACTCCATAATATATAACAGTTCTAAAACCATTTCATCACCTAAAATTTTGAAAATACTAAAAAAATATTCAAATATAATTACAAACTCTTAATTCTGCCTGGACCATTGGAACATCTATGAATAGACCTGGCCCAGTTGCTAACAGAGTCAATAATGTGGAAAAGACAAAAAATGTATACCATTGGGCCTCATGTAATAAGACTCAGAGTGCTTTTTTCCTTTTCCTTCGCTTGAGTCACCCTAGGAAGCTGTCTTTCTTATGGAGCAGATGATGTCCAGAGGCTGCTCCTTTGATCCATCCTTTGTTACTACACCAATTTCTCAGTGAATGTACACAATTTTCTTTCATCATCCCATTTCCAGAGAAATAAATGGGAAATAGCAAAGCCTATTAATTGCAGTCCTATATGTAATGATTCCTTGCTTCTACTATGTAGCTCTGATTCAAAGCCATATCCATGGGCCTTTAACACCAAATTACTCTACTGAAGTGTACCACTTCATAAGAGGGGGAAACTCTGGTGGCCCTAGTAGGTAAAAGTTGTGCTACTAGACAATTCAAAACCACCAGATGCTCCACAGGAGAAAGATGAGCAATCTCCTAGCATACAATTTACAATATCTGAAACCAACTTTAGTTATGAGTCAGTTCTGTCTTCAAGACACATAACAACAATCACCACCATACAGTGAGGAAACAGAATATCTAAGCAAAAGCTGATAAATGCAAAACAACTCTTTTACAAAAAATGAGATTGAAAATGCTTTAATGTAAACAGAACTTAAATAGTTAAGATGAAAACAGACTGAAGTTTATGCATTAGGAACACCTTTCAGAAGCTTGATAGCATAATTTCTATAATATCTATAGGATTTCTTTGTCAAAGAGTCGCAGTGATAAGAGCATAAAGGCATATAAATATCATCAAGGAGATTGCACTGGACTTATAGATAATTTTATGAACCATGGAGTTAGAATCAATCCATAGCTGACCCTCCAGTGGTTTTTTTCTGAGGGAAGGAGGTTTGCTCATGGGGGAGATTGTGGAGATTTCTCCCATGGAGCAGCTGGTGGATTTGAACAGAGTGCCTGTGGGTTGGCAGCACAACTTCTTTCTTGCTAGGCCACCAGAGCTCCCATAATGGTTCACGCTTATTGTAAATATTTTAACTTGAGGTACAAAAGATAAGTTGCGTTGACAAAGTCTGCTGTCAGAGACCTGTCCAAAGTACTGAAGAACAATGGTATTGACCTGGAGACTAAGGTGTGCTTGACCCAGGCCATAGTCTTTTCAATTACTTGCTATGCATCAGAAAGCTGGTTAATGACTAAGGATAATAGAAGGATAATTGATTCCCTTGAGCTGTTGCGCTGGAAAAGATTACTGAATATACCATGACTTCCAGGAGAACAAATAGGTTCATCCTTAGAGAGGATGAGACCAGGCTTCTACTTGGAGGCAAGGATTCTGAAGCTTCATCTACATAGTTAGGATATGTTGCAAGGAGGTACCAGTGGAGAGGGATGACATGCTTCATTTGCATAGTTAGGACATGTTTCAAGGATGGACTACTTCTTGGAGAGGGACGTCATGCTTGCGAGGGTGGAGGGACAGTGCAAGCGAGGAAGACCCTCAATGAGGTGGATTGATTCAGTGACTGGGGTAATGGGAGCAGGTGTGTCAGAGACAATAAGATTGGCACAGGTTGGAGCAGGTTTTAGGGCTGTTGTACATAGAGTCATTATAAGTTGCTGGAAACTCGACAACATATAACAACAACAAAAGCATGTAAACATTCATACCAATTTACCAATTACTGATAGTAAAAACAAAAGCTATCCTGAGAGTATATTTGTTCAGCTTAGAGTTATAGGTCTTTTATAAATATCTCATCCTCAAAATATGACACTGTAAACCAATTTATGTTAATATTTTATGAAGAATTTTTGTGTCTATATTTAGGAGGAATATTGATCTGTAGTTTCTTTTTGTTTTAGCACTTTTGCCTGGTTTGTCTGATTCTGGGATCAGTGAAATGTTAGGTTTATAAAATGAATTAGAAATTATTTCCTCTTCTATGATATAGAAGAGATAATATACAAGGGCTATTAATTTTGAAAGTTTAAAAGCATTTTTCAAGGAACACATCTGAATTTGGAAATATTTTACCATTTTAAATTGTTGTAGTTGTTGTTGTTGTTACGTGCCGTCGAGTTGCAGGCAACTCATAGCGACCCTATGAAGGAAGGAGAGTCCTCAACACTTGTGTGTCTCTCATCCTCTCTCCAGGTTCATAGGGTTTCCGGAAGCAAGCTATTACGGAAGTGGTTGCTGCTCCGCTTCTAAGCTTGTTTTAATCAGAGAGTTTCACCCAACACTGCCCGCCTACCAAGGCTCTAAGCCTGGGCAAACTTTAAGTATCTTACCATTATCCAGAACGCCCAAATGCTGTCAAACTCTGGGCCAGCTCATCTGGCAAGTTTGCTCTGTAAACCCCCACTTGGGGCAAATAGAATGCCACAGGCACCTGGATCCATACATACCTGCGGCTCCTCAAGAAGCCAGAGGCTGTGTGCAGTTGACAGTGAGCCTCCCTCTAAGCAGCATAGATGCTAGTTTAAAGACTAAGGTGATCCTGCTACAAGCCATGGTATTTTCAATAATTTCCTAGGTATATGAAAGTTAGGGCCTGCTCTGGGAGCGATGCCCATGTCAGGAGCATCAGGTGTGAACAACAATGAACTGGGAGTGACAAGCTGGGAGCAACGTGCCTGGAGTGAGCAGGAGAGCTGAAATTTGAGTGAGGTACTCTGGGGATCACTGCTGTTTGGCTGAACCTCGTGGGACCCCCTTAAGCTCAAGCAGAAGGGAGTGAGACAGCTGGAGCTCAAGTGAGGAGGCAGATTCAGTCCTTGAAGGTAAAACTAAGGCTTCCTAGTTTTACATTCAGGTCTCAGCACACACCCTCCCTGAGTGCATCTCTTCACTCTGACTTGTGTCTTCTCACATCCAGTCAATTAACAACCTTTAGTCAGGAGCATACTGGACCAGCATAGCTGCAGCTATTGTCTGACAGAGGAGGCTGCTAATTCACAGGCCTTTTCTCTCTCACACTGATGGATATATTTCCTTGAGTCAGAAGCTCATAGAGAAACCCAAAAAGGGTGGCTGCCTCACCCTCTTCTGGAGCAGTCATGACAGATCAAGAATCTGCTATCACCTAAGGCATGAAAAATTACCACAGCAATGTCACATAAGAAGCAGGCTACCTCACACCTTACATAAGCCCAAAGAAAGATGTCACCTCCAAAAAGTGACACAGTAGCAATGGATTTCCTGAAGCCAGAAAGTCTGATGGACCTTTTGACACAAATTTTAAAAGTCTGAAAATTTTCAGTGGGTGAAAAACAAACTTGAAAAATTACAGAACACTACAAGCAAAAACCAGGAAGACCTTAAAAATAAACAATAATAAATAATAAATGATAAATAACAATCCAAATAAAACAAACGAGGCTCTGGAAAAACAAGAAACCACAATTTGAAATATGAAGACCAATGTTTCAGATGCTGTCAACATGATGAAAAGACACATGAACAGAGTTGAAGATATGGAACACAGAACCAGTGAAATATAAGATAGAATTGTCACCACTGATCTGCTAGAGCAAAAAGCAGAATCAAAAAGGAAGGTAAAAGAAGAAAACATAAAAATAACACAGGACACTATCAAGAGAAATAACATGTGCATCATTGGAATCCCAGGACAAGAAGAAGCAAGTAAAGGCACTGAAAAAGTTGTGGAAGAATTACTAGAAGGAAAATTCCCATACATAATGAAGAATGAGAGAATATATATTCAAGAAGCTGAACAAACACCATATAGAATAGACCCCAAAAGAAAAACACCAATGCATATCATATTAAAATTTAAATTCTTAAATAGTTGTGTTTTGTCATTCATTGTAACTCATAGTCACCCTATAAAGTAGGCTTGATGGACTAATACATATAGAGTTGAACCTCTCTGGTGTTTCAAAATCTACCTGTGGCTCTGTGAGAGAAAAATGGGTATTTGCTAATTAGTTCTTCTATAACTTGTCATGGTTTAGTAGTGAGTTATCTTTGTCCAAAATTCTTTGGACAGAGTTCTTAAATGATTTCAATATATCATAATTTAATCCTCACATTAAGATTTCATCATGGAGTTGGATATTGGGTCTGGTCAAGGATGCGAGTCTCTCTTCAAATGCTTTCATCGTTGATTTTTAGTTCTGATTCAGATTTCCATCTGGATTTTGTAGTCTATAAGTAATTAAGTCAAATTATCATAACTCATGGTATACAAGAAATCATATAGGTATTAAGCCACTTGATAATATGGAGAGGAAAAAGAATATATCTTATTCAAATGACAACATAAATTACCTCTGGCTTTGTAGTAGCACTAATTGTTCAAGTACAAATCCATCTCCTAGATCACTGGACTCCTGAGAGTGTACAAGTTGAAACACAAGTGCCTCAGGTTGTGTAGACTAAGGGGAGATGAAAGACTAGCCATAATCTAGTGTTTTCGAGTTCTAAAAATATATGAGAAGAAAAGGGGAAAAATAAAATCAGTGAGTTGGAAGGAGAGTTCTTAAAATAATAACAATTAACTTTTACTAATAACTGCTTTTAAATTTTTTTCTTTTTTAACATCAACAACGGACTAAAGATGCTGGGAAAAGGAGCAAAGAATGTATTGAGTAAATTATCTTTTCTACTACAGGTTTAATTCTTCCTAAACACCAGAGTTGAATTAATTGATCTCAGCTAATTTGCAAAACTAACACAAATAGAATAATTAAAATATCTGAAATCACACAGATAAAAATTGCTAAGAAGGAGGCCTTGTCACCAAGGATATTTCAAATACACAAGATCAGAAGAATGTCTATCCGTGTTTTATTAAATAGGCAAAAAACATTTGACTGTGTGAATCACAAGAAACTACTGCTAACATTGAGGAGGATGATAATCCCAGAACACTTAATTATGCTCGTAAGAAATCTATGCTTAGACCAAGAAGCTGTTGGCCAAATGGAACAACGGAACACTGTGTATTATTTAAAATCAGGATTCGTGTGCCTTAAGATTATATTCTTTCTCCATACCTATTCAGTCTGCATACAGAGCAAATAATTCATGAAGGTGGACTCTATGTATTAAGAAGAATATAGCATAAGGATGGGAGGAAGATTCATCAACAATCTGCATTATGCAGATAATGCAATCTTGTTTATTTAAAGTAAGGAGGACCCGAAACATTTACTGAAGAAGATAAAAGACTATAGCTTTCAGTATGGGTTACATTTCAACATCAAGAAAGCACAGGTCTTTACCACTGGACCAATCAATAGCCAATATCATGATAGATGAAGAAAGATTTGAAATTGTTGGTGATTCACCTTACTTGAATCCACAATCAACACCATTGGTACCAGCAGTCAGGAGACTAGGAGATGTACTGCTTTGTGCAAGTTTGCTGTTAGGGATCTCTCCAAAACACTTGGCAGTGATGATTTCAGTTGGAAGACTAAGGTGTACCTCATTCAGGCCCTGGTCTTTTCAATCACTTGCTATGCATCTGAGAGCTAGATTGTGAATAATGATGACAGAAGAATTGATGCTTTTGAATTGTGGCATTGGAGAATACCAGGGAATATTCCATATATTCACAGACACACACGCGTGCACACACACACACATACACACACTCCCTAAAATAAAAAAAAAAAAAAATTAACAAACTCATAAACAAACAGGCATGTCTTGAGAATAGTTCAGCCAGAGTGCTCCTTGGAGGCAAAGATGCTAAAGCTTTGGCTCACATATCTATTTTTTAATTTTATTTTATTAATTTTAATGAACATTTACAGAGATTTTGGATTTCCATTCATTCATTGTTGCATTTTTCTCCCTGCCCAGCCCTCCCCCCACCTCACCAGTTCACGCCTCTCTTTGAAAAGCAAAAGAAAAATTCCTTCTTTGGTGTACAATCCCCCCCTGAACCCCTCCCACTTTTCTTGAAAAGAGATATCTTGCTTGGAATGATAGAGCGTATGGACAAGAAAGGAAGACTCCTAACAGGATGAATTGACATGGTGACTAGTAGCAATGGGCTCAAGTGTATCAGAGATTAGAAGGATGGCATAGGATAGGGCAGGATTCAGGTCTGTTATTTATAGGACAGCATGTAAAAACAACACACTTCATATAGGTGGTCATAGCTCTAGACCAGGCCAGAGTACTGATGATTGCTGGTAATGGTAATACTGACAAAGTGACAAAGTAGGTGGTTTGGACCCACCAGTTTATCAAAGGGAGAAAGAAGGATGGACAATATCTTCTCTTGTTAATTACAACCTTTGAAGATCTACTTGAGTGTCGGCTATGAGTCAGTATTCACTGGACGGTAAATAGTAGATTTCATAAACTTTACTATAACCTGGCGATGGTATGTACAGGAATCAGATTGACTAGAAGGAATAGTTAGAGAAGATCAATATCAGCAATATAAACTAGGCCAGGTGCTGATTGTGGAACAGATCATCAACTACTTATATGAAAATTCAAATTAAAGCTAAAGAAGGTCAAATCAAATCCACAGGATTAAAAATTTGACCTTGAATCTATCACACCTGAATTTAAAAACCAGCTCAGAAACAGGTTTGAGGCCTTGAACACTAAAGAATGAAGACCAGATGAGCTGTTGGAGGATATAAAGAATACCATCCATGAAGAATGCAAAAGGTCATTA
>NW_006400144.1:1074096-1103740 GCF_000299155.1 Elephantulus edwardii
GAAACAAAAATGGATGTCAGAGGAGACTCTGAATATTGCAGTAGAGTGCTGAGAAGCCAAAGCAAAAGAAGCAATCAGGAAATAAAGGAGCTAAATAGAAGATTTCAAAGTGCAGCATGGAAAACACAGCAAAGTATCACGATGAAATGTGCAAAGAATGAGAGTCCGAAAATCAAAAGGGCCATAGTCACTCAGCATTTTTAAGCTGAAGAAACTAAAGAACAAATTCAAGTCTCGAGTTGCAATATTTAAGCATCCTATGGGCAGAATATTGAATAATCCAGGAAGCATTAAAAGAAGATGGAAGGAGTATAGTTTTAGGAATATTTGTGGGAATTTTTCATGGCAAGTTTTCAAGATTGTCTCATGACAATCATTTTGGGGTTTGTTAATGTTTGCAAAGTGGATTTTTTACAAATAGAACATTGTTATGTGGAACTGGGTAAGTTAATGCTTACCACTTAAAAATTTAACATGATGGATAAAATTGGAATTACATGTATCTCATAATTTCTTGTTTGCTAAAGAGAAATATAAAACTGTAAGACACTTTCATTATTGTTATTAGGTGCCATCAAGTTGAATATGATGTGATCTTATGAACAAAAGCTTGAAGTCTTTTCTATCCTGTGCCATCCTCATCATCTCTGACACATTCAAGTCCATTGCTGTAATCACTGTGTCAATCCATCTTATTGGATATCTTCCTATCTTTCACTGACCCTCCACCCCTCCAAGTAAGAGGCCCTCTTAACAAGATGCTGAAAGCATGTGAGATGAAGTTTCACCATCCTTTCCTCTTTTTCTAAAATATATCTGTTTGTTCTTTTACATTCCATAGGATATTCTGCACTCTTGTCCAACATCACAACTCAAAGGCATCAATTTTTTCTTCTGTAATTATTATTCATTGCCCAACTCTCATATGCACAGTAGGTCTTTGAAAAAAAAGCCATGAATCAGGTGCACTTTAGTCTTCAAACTGACATAATTGCTCCTCAGTAATGTGGAACAGTTTTCAATAGCAAACTTGCCCAATGCAGCATGTCTCCTGATCTCCTGACTCCTGGTACCAAGGGTGTTGATTGTGCATCCAAATAAGATGTAATTCTTGATAATTTCAATCTTTCCTTCACCTGTTTTGATGTTGCTTATTGCTAGAGGGGTGAAGACTTTTGTTTTCTTGATGTTGAGATGCAATCCATATTGAAAGTTGTATTTGTTCCTCTGCAGCAAGCATTTTAAGCCCTCCTCACTTTCAGCAAACGAGATTGTGTCATCTCCATAAAGCAGATTGTTGATGAGTCTTCCTCCAATCCTGATACCACATTCTTCCTGATGTTGTTTTTGTTATGAACTGTCAAGTCACCTGCGACTCATAGTGACCCTATATACAACGGCTCTGAATCCTGCTCTATCCTGAGCCAACTTTATTGTCTCTGACATACTTAACTCCATTACCCCAGTCACTGAATCAATCCATCTCATCCAGTGTCATCTTCGCTTGTGCTGTCGCTCCACTCTTCCAAGCATAATATCCCTCTCCAAGGAGTAGTATCTCCTTGCAACATGGCCAAAGTATGTCAGACAGAGCTTCAGAATCCTTGTCTCCAAGGAGCAGTCTGGTTTCACCTTCTCTAGAACTAACCTGTTTGTTCTCCTAGCAGCTTATTCAATACTCTTCTCCAGCACCACAGAACAAAGGCATCAATTCTCCTATCATTCCGAGTCTTTGTCCAGCTTTCTGATGCCTAGAATGTAATTGCAAAGACATGGCCTGGATCAGGTGCACCTTAGTCTTCAGACTGACATCTTCGCTCTTCAGTACTCTGGAGATGTCCCTGACAGCAGATTTACCAATGCAGTTTGTCTTTTGATTTCCTGACTGCTGGCACCAAGAGTGTTGATTGTGGAGCCAAGCAAACTAAAGCTGTTACCATTCTCAATCTCAAGTGGTAAGAATCTTTGTTTTCCTGATGCTGAGCTTCAGTGCATATTGAAGGCTGCAGTCCTTGACATTCTGTAGCAAGTGTTTCAAGTTCTATTCAGTTTCAACAATCAGGGTTGTGTCATCTGCATAACACAAATTGTTGATGAATCTTCCTCCAGTCCATCTATAGTCATAGACTACCTCTGGTGACTGTGGGGAACACATGAACACCAGCATTTCTTGACTAATTAGTGGGTTTGCCATAAAGAAATGCCTGAGAGTTAACTCTCAAACCAGGCAGCAGGTGAGCTACTTGGAGTAGACTTTTTCAAAGGGCTCCACTGATGGTTTGAGCCTTTTTTTACTTCTGAATTGGGGCCATGTTTTCTGACCCTCAGTGGGTTCCAGGTTCCATGGAGGCTTTATTCCATTAAAAGAGAAGACCACCTTCTGTGCTGGCAGAATTAAGAGAGCTGACCCAGGACTGCACAGCCCTGTGTTAGTAGAAGCAGAAGTTGGACTAGGACTTAAAGGGAGGTAGGTCTGACAGTTGGAAGAGAATGAAGTGAAGATGACCTGATTTTAGAGCTAAGAAGGACCTCTTTATCGTACTTTGTTCAACTTCCTGCTTTAAACATGAACAACATACTTTACAAAATTGCAGCTAGAAGCCCCAGAGACTCCCCTTCGTTGCATATAGTTTGATTGGGATGCTTGACAAACTTGATGGCTTTTTCCACTGATTTTTAAAGAAACATTAATTCTTAAATGAAATAGGGGGAAATGGAATGAAAACCCCAAATCTCTGTAAAATTAAATCTCATTAAAATTAATAAAATTTAATAAAATAAAAAAAACAAATAGGGGAAAATGGATAATTTTCACCCAAAATTCACATTCTTGGGGGTGTGAAACATACTTTTTATTCTTTTCTCTTCATACTTAGTAATATATACCCCTAGAATCAGTAATTAAATTGTCTTTGACCTAGAAATATCTGTGCAGACTAAGTGTTCATAAATGCACGGTTCTTTTTCTTTTCCTCCCCCAAGCACACACACTTACTATGGGATTCAAATCGCTTAGTGAAGTCTCTCAGCAGCAGTCGGTGAGGAAAAAATAGCAGCAGAAAAGCTGCTTGCAGACATGTTTCGTGAATGCTCTCTCATTTTAATTTTTCATTATGATTTATTGACGTGTTCAAAGTCTGTCTCAGTGACCAGTCCCACCAGCCCCCTCCTGTAGAGATAAATATCCCTGCTGACTCTTAGCTGCATTTGGCAATATATTAATGGCTGATTTTTACTGCACCCCCAAGGCAATAAGAGCACTGTGTATTCTAGGGAAAAAAAAACCACCCCTCTCAAATGTTCCTTTTTCCATGGCTGTGTGTGTCTGTTGTGTGAGTTTTCCTTGGTGGCGGGGAACAAAGTGCTCCTTTGTGGGGTTGCTGCTCCCTTCTCCGCAGCAGACTCTGTGTCTGTGCAGGGAATTCCTGTGCCCAAACCCACAGGCCACTGCTTGGAGGGGGGAAGACAGGGCGCCTTCTCTCATGTCTCTCTCTCTCTCTCTCTCTCTCTCTCTCTCTCTCTCTCTCTCCTTCTCTCTCTCATATATAACTGATCTGTGCTCTGAAAAGCTGTTAGCTGGACAGAGACATTACCTCCCCCTCCACAAAAAAAGAAAAATGTACCCACATTACTGACTGAGAAATACAGTTTTGACTTTCAAAGCAACATTTTCTTGGATCTTTCCACTGCTTTACAGATACAAAGAAAAAGCTGTCCTACAGTCACTAACAGTGCTGCTTCATTGCTTGGGTAGGAGTGACACTGTGGAAATCATGGTAATTCCTGATTAGCGCAAATAGTTGCATCATTTGTTGTTGTTATGTGCCAAGTCACTTGTCACTCATAGTGACCCTATCTATGTACAGCAGACCTAAACCCTGCTCTTTCCTGTGTCAATCGCACTATATCCGATACACCCATCTTGATTATCCCAGTCACTGAGTCAATCCACATCATAGAGGGTCTTCCTCTACTGCGCTCTCCCTCCATCATCCCAAGCATGATGTCCCTCTCCAAGGACCTGTCCCTCTTTACCACATGTCCAAAGTATGTCAGACGAAGCCCCAGAATCCTTGCCTCCAAGGAGCAGCCCGGTTTAACCCTCTCCAGGATGACCCTGTTTGTTTTCTTAGCAGTCCATGGTACATTCAATACTCTTCCCCAGCACCACAGCTCAAAGGCGTCAATTCTCCTTCTATCCTCCCTAGTCACTGTCCAACTCTCTGATGCATAACAAGTGATTGCAAACACCATGGCCTGTATCAGATGCACATTAGTCTCCAGAGTGACACCATTGTTTTTCAGTACTTTGGAGAGGTCCCTAACAGCAGACTTTCCCATCGCAATATGTCTTTTAATTTCCTGGCTGCTGGTGCCAAGAGTGTGGACTGTGGAGCCAAGCAGACCAAAGTTGTTGACAATCTCTATCTCTTCCCTATCCATCCGGATGCTGCCAATTGGTCCAGTGGTGAGAATCTTTGTCTTCTTGATTTTCAGCCTCAATCCACATTGAAGGCTGCACTCCTTGATCCTCTACAGCAAATGCTTCAGATCCTCCTCAGTTTCAGCAAGTAGGGTTATGTCATCTGCATAATGCAGATTGTTGATAGATCTTTCACCAGTCCTGACGCCACACCTCTCCTCTTAGAGCCCAGCCTCTCGGATAGGATAATCTGTTCTGCACACAGGTTGAAAAGGTATGGAGATAGGACATATCCCTGGCATACGCCCTTCCCAATTTTGAGCCATGCAGTGTTTCCTTGCTCTGTTCTGACGACTGCTTCTTTTTCCAAGCAAGTATAGATTTCACATTAGAATGATCAAGTATTCTGGGATTCCCATTGTTCTCAGAGTCAACCACAGTTTGTTATGATCCACACAGTCAAACACCTTTGCATAATCAATGAAACACAGATTCTTCTAGTATTCCCTGCTTTCAGCTCAGATCCATCTAAATCAGCTACAATATCCCTAGTACTATGACCCCTCCTAAACCCAACCTGGACTTCTGGCAGTTCTCTGCTGATGTGCTCTTCCAGTTGTTTTTGGATAATCTTCAGTAGAATCTTTCTTGCGTGTGAAATCAATGATATTGTTCTATAGTTTCCACACTCTGTTGGGTCACCCTTCTTTGGGATGGGAATAAATATAGATCTCTTCCAGTCAGTTGGCCAAGTGGTTGTTCACCAGATTTCTTGACCCAACTTGGCGAGCACATCCAGGGCAGCAACTGTTAGGTGAAATACGTCAATTGGTATACCATCTATTCCTGGAGTCTTATTTTTTGCTATTTCCTTCAAAGCAGCTTAAACTTCTTCTTTTATCACAATAGGCTCTTGCTCATGTATTATTTCATTACATTCTTCTGTGTCTACCAATTCCTTTCGATACAGTGACTCAGTATATTCTTTCCATTTTCTTTTAATATTTCTTGTATCATTTAATACTCTTTCTATAGCATCCTTTATTATAGCAAATCGAGGTTTGAATTTGTTCTTCAGTTCCTTGAGCTTAAGAAATGATGAACGAGTTCAGCCCTTTTGATTTTCTGACTCCAGCTTCTTGCACATTTTATTGTGATGTTTTGATTTGTCATCCCATGCTGCCTTTTGGAATCTTCTATTCAGCTCTTTAGTATCTTGAATTCTTCCTTGTGCTTTGGATTCTCTGCGCTCCAGTGCCATATTCAGAGTTTCTTCTGACATCCATTTTGGTCTTTTTGTCCTCCTCTGTCTTTGTAATGACTGTTTGCACTCTTCCGGAATGATACCTTTGACATCCTCCCACTACTCATTTGGTCTTCTCTCATTAGTTTCCAAAGCCTCAAACCTGTTCCTGAGATGGTTCTGAAATTCAGGCTGGATGAACTCAATGTCTTATTTTGGTTTCTGTGGATTCGGTTTAATTTTCCTCAGCTTCAACTTGAACTTGCATATGAACAGTTTGTGGTCTCTTCAACAATCAGCTCCTGGCCTAGTTTTCACAGCTGATATTGAGCTTCTCTAGTGGTTCTTTCTGCAGATGTAATCAATCTGATTCCTATGCATACCATCCAGTGAAATCTACATGTAAAACCTGCGTTTATGTTTCTTATAAAATGTATTTGCAACTAATATTGGTCATGCAAAATTCAATCAGTCTATCTCCAGCTTCATTTCTGTCACTGAGTCCATGTTTTCCAACTACTTATTCTTCTTTCTTCCCAACTTTTGCATTCCAGTCACCCATTATTATCAATGCATCTTGATTGCATGTTCGATCAATCTCCAACTGTAAAAGTTAGTAGAAATTATCTATTTCTTCTTCTGTGGTTCTGGTTGTTAGTACATATATCTGAATGACAGTGACATTCACTGGACTTCCTTGTAAGTGTATGGATATTACCCTGTCATAATGTTGGATTTCAAGATGGATCTAGAAATTACTTTTTTAACTATGAAAGCAATCCCATTTTTTCTTGCCTTTTCATCTCCATATGATCATCTAACTCAAAATGCCCCACGCGAGTCCATCTTGTCTCACCAATGCCTAGTATGTCAATATTTATGCATTCCATTCATCATTTGCATCATTTCACTCAGTGATATCTTGGGGGAAAATTCCTGATGCCTGACTTTGATTAAAAAATCAGCCATTGGAATCCCTGTGGAGCACATTCTGCTCTGACACCCCTGTGCTTGGACTGGTGCCCCAGCTCTACGGTTGTTTGTCCACCACCCTTCTCTCATTTTTTACCCTCTGCTCTAAGCAGGAGACTCACTTTATTTTCCATAGCCATGGACTAGTTTTTCAAAAACATCCACTGTTTTACAGAGTAATGGTGGATTACTCTGAGTTGGTATTGACTTAATAGCAGTACATTTTTAAAAAAATTATCTAACTTGACTATTTACTAATTTGTTTTGTATAACTTTGTTGAAGGTGTTGTCAAGTGTCATTGAACTGAATACAACTCATAAGGATTCTACCCACAACTGACCTCAACCCTGCCCTATCCTGTGCCATCTTTATCATCTCTGATGCACGTAAGCCCATTGCTTACAATCACTGTGTCAATATATCTAGTTGCAGGTCGTCTTCTTTGTCTTGACCATCCACTTTTCCAACATGATGTCATTTTTCCAGGTCTAGCCTCTCTTAACAACATTCCGTAGTATGTGAGATGAAACTTCATCATCCTTGCCTCTTGGGAGCACTCTGATTGCTACTTTCTCCCAAACATACTTTTTCTTTTGGCAGTTGATGGGATATACAATACTCTTCTCTGATATCACAGCTCAAAAGCATCTTTTGTAATCCTTATTCATTGTTCATCTTACAGCTATATAGCAAGTAATTAAAAAAAATCATGGTTTGGATCAGGTGCATTTAATCTTTAAACTGACATCTTTTCTCCTTAGTTCTTTGGAGAGGTTCTTGACCACAGATTTTCCCCAACATAGCATTTCTGATTTCTTGACTGCTGGTAATAAATATGTTGATTGTAATTTACAGCCTTTTAAACCCAAAGGAGGATCAACTATAAATTGGTTCCAACCCTATGGCAATGAGTTTGAGGATTTAAAATGAATCATTAACATATTTATTGAATGATACATTTCTTCACTCAGAAAAGTGCAATGTTGGAAAAAGTATTAAGTGCTTGCTTCTTAAAAATGCATTATCTTTGGTTGAAAATACAACAAACTAAAACCAAAATCAGTCTAAAAACAAAGGGTGGGACTTGGCAGTGAATGGGATGGCTGTGGGCTGCCAGAGTAGCTCAGAGCACTTCTTTGATTGCAGAAAGGGACAGAATCCTCTTTTGTTTAAAACTGGAAAAGTTTTAGAAGGTAAATGGTACTTCCAGTATAAGTAGGGAGAATTAGACTAGTAAGAAAAGTTAAACAGGAACTCCTGGATATCATCTAGAAAAGAAACTTGAGATTCTGAAAGGTGTGGTGAGGAGGGCAGATTTTTTAAAGACATTTCATTTGGTTCTAGGAGCAATAGGGTGATGAGTTCTCAGATTTTCTTTACCTCTCATATATGTAAGACATGAAACTGGAGAGCTCAATAACATGCAAATGGATGAGTAAAAACAAACAAAAAGCCCTAGAAAAGCTTTTTACTTCCAATCCTAGGGCCAGGAGAGGTGATTTCAGTAAGATAGACACTGTTAGACAATACCTGCTATGTTGGCCACAAATACCAGAAAAGACTATTCCATCCTTGACTCCCAAGAAGGCCAAATAGAGCCTGAACCCCCATCCTTCCCATGCTATGTGGAGACTTTTCAGCTCCCCACTCCAGAATGGTGCCAGAGAGACACAATTAAGGAGCCAGGGTTTCACTATCACTGAGCAGTGATGTGATAGGAGCACTGGGATGAGAGTATGACTTCACTGTTTCCTAGCAGTACCAAGGCTACATCCCATGATGTGCTAGGAGACTACTGAGGAGGAAGATCTTCAAACCTAACTGGGATAAGGAGCCCCCTTTGTGGTCAGTGGGGGTTGAGTTGGGAACCTAGATTTGTAACCTTACTCACAATTTTGAAGCCTTATCACCCAATATGAGTAGAGCTATACTCAGAATTTTCCCAATGAAAATCTCCATTTGTAATTGAGGACCAAAATCCAGAATTTCTAGGAGAAAAGTAAAAGGCATTCTCTGATACAAGCTTTTATTATGAAAGCAAAAAAATTCCATTTTATTGCTACCAGAATTCAAACCATTACCAGTTTCTAAGATCCTTAGAAATTAATTGTTGGTATACGGCAGAAATTGACATTTAATAGATATTTGCTTATCAATTTAGGGAATCAGCCTAGTTTCTATGAGTATTCAGAAGATATTTAGATATTTTAGTTTATAATTTTATTATTAATTTTAATGAAAATTTATGGAGACATTGGATTTCCATTCATTCATTGTTGCACTTTTCTCCCTGCCACCCCAGCACCCCCCCTCCCCGTACACTCTTTTCTTTGAAAAGTAAAGGAAAAATTCTTTCATTGTTTTACAATCCCTCTCTCCAGGTCCATTCCACTATGCAGACTTCGTTCTGGACTCCTGTCATGACAATAATACCTAATCACATATCCCTTTTAAAGATTTTTCTCCCTCATCTGTTTCAATGCAGAATACATTATTTATCCCATCTTTCTCAGTCTCCCCCAAACCCCGATGTCAGTCCTGTTTTACAACAGTGGCACCACGCAGTATTTGTCCTTTTGTAACTGAGATACTTCACTCAGCATAATGTCCTCCAGAGTCATCCTTTTTGAACAATATTACATGAGTTCTTTGTTTTTCAATGCAGGTATTCCATTGTGTGAATATACCATAACTTCTCTACCTTTTCATTTGTTGATGGGCACTTAGGTTGTTTCCAACTTCTTGCTTTGTGAACAAAGCCACAATAAACGTGGGTGTGCACATATCTGCTTGGGTGGCAGTTATGGTCTCTTTGGGGCATTTTCCCTTAGTGGAATTGCTGGATCAAATGGTATCTCTATTTGCAACTTTTGGAGAAAGGCCCACACTGCCTTCCCCAGTGGTTGCACCCTTTACACTTCCACCAACAGTGAATAAGCATTCCAGTTTCTCCACAACTTTGCCAGCATTTGTTGCTTGCTGTTCTATTAAATTTCGCTGTTCTTACTGGGGTGAGATGATATCTCACAGTTGTATTGATTTGCATCTCTCTTAGAGCTAGGAATTTTGAACATTTCTTCATGTGCTTGTTGGCCATCTGAATGTCTTCTTTGACAAAGTGCCTGTTGGATTTCTCTACAATGACAAAGAGAATACAGAGCAGGAGCTAAAAGAAATAATACCCTTCACAATAGCTAATCACACGATTAAATACTTGGGAGTAAATCTAATCAGAAGCACAAAGGATCTGTTCAAAGACAATTGCAAAACATTTTTGTTGTTGTTGTTATGTGCCATCGAGTTGCTTGCAACTCATAAAAGCAGCATCAACCTCAGCAGATAATCAGAGACTGACATGAGACAGAGGTGATTTGGGACTGTTTCTCCTATGTACAACAGCCCTAAACTCTGCTCTGTCCTGTGCCAATCACACCATCTCCGATACACTCATCCCAATTACCCCAGTCACTGAATCAATCCACCTCATAGAGGGCCTTACTCTCCTGCTCTGTCTCTCCACCTTCCCAAGCACGATGTCCCTCTCCAAAGACCAGTCCCTTCTTACAACATGTCCGAATATGTTAGACGGAACCTCAGAATCCTTGCCTCTAAGGAGCCGCCCAGTATAACCCTGTCCAGGATGAATCTGTTTGTTTTCCTAGCAGTCCATGGTACTCTCAATACTGTTCTCCAGCACCACAGCTCAAAGGTATCAATTCTCCTTCTATCCTCCTTAGTCATTGTCCAACTCTCTAGTGCATAACAAGTGATTGCAAAGACCATGACCTGCATCAGGTGCACCTTAGTCTTCAGTACTTTGGAGAGGTCCCTAACAACAGACTTTCCCACGGCAATACATCTTTTAATTTCCTGGCTACTGGTGCCAAGAGTGTTGATTGCGGAGCCAAGCAAACTAAAGCTGTGAACAATCTGAATCTCTTCACCATCCATCCTGATTCTGCCAGTTGGTCCAGTGGTGAGAATCTTTGTCTTCTTGACATTGAGCCTCAATCCATATTGGAGGATGCAGTCCTTGACCCTCTGCAGCAAGCACTTCAGGTCCTCCTCAGTTTCAGCATGCAGGGTTGTGCCATCTGCATAACACAGATTGTTGATGAATCTTCCCCCAATCTTGACCCCACGTTTCTCCTCATAGAGCCCAGCCTCCCGGATAATCTGTTCTGCATACAGGTTGAATTGGTATAGAGACAGGACACATCCCTGGTGTACGCCCTTCCCAATTTTGAACCATACAGTTTATGACAAGAAACAAAAAGTGACCTGGAGAATTGGAAGACTATCCCTTGCTCATGGATAGGAAGACTCAATATTGTGAAAATGTCAATACTTCCAAAGGCAATTTACATGTTAAAACCCAATACAAATACCAATCTCATTCTTCAACAAGATGGAAAAGGCAATCTCCAGCTTCATTTGGAAGAGAAAGAAGCCCTGAATAAGCAAAGCACTCCTTACAAATAGAAAAAAATATAGGAGGCATCTCACTCTCTGATTTCAAATCTGACTACACTGCTATGATGGTTAAGACAGCACGGTACTGGTAAAATCACAGACACATAGATCAATGGAATAGAATTGAGAAGCCGGTAATCAGCCCATCTACTTACAGTCAACTGATTTTTGACAAGGAGATGAAATCAGTTAAGTGGGAAAACGACAGTCTTTTTAACAATGGTGTTGGAAAAATTGGAAAACTATCTGCAGAAAACTCAAGCAAGATCCATACCTCACTCCCTACACAAAACCCAACTCTAGGTGGATCATGGACCTAGGACTAAAAAAACCCAAGGACTATAAACTTCATTAAAGAAAAGCTTGGAAGAACTCTAGAAGTCCTAATCCACAACATAAACAGTCTTCCAAGTATCCTGAAAATTTTACAACCAGGAGAAGATAAAATATATGAATGGGCCCTTCTAAATATCAAATCCCCATGCAGATCCCAAAACTTCTCCAACAGGGTAAAAAGGGAAGCCACAGACTGGGAAAAAGTATTTGGTTATGAAATGTCAGAGAAGGGACTTATATCTAGAATTTATAAAATACTTGAGCACCACAATATCGATAAAGATAAATAATCCAATTGAAAAATGGACACAGGTTAAGTTTTCATTTTTAAATTCATATACCGTATTAGTGTTGAGAAACCACCACTAAGTTATATAAGCATGAGAATTTGTGCATATGTGTGTATACATCACGTGTGTGTATTCGTGTTTGCGTACTTTACTGTTATTTTTTTAAAATGTCATGCATCCTGGCATCTTACACACTGTTGTTGTTATTAGATTCCATCAAGTCAACTATCACTCATAGCAATCCTGTAAACAACAGATCTGATTTGAACACCATCCTGCTTTTAGCCTAGGATCTCCTTCATGCTCAAACCATCAATAATACCGCTTGATCTTTATCACAATTTCTTTTCTTCTCTTTAAGTAGTAAATGGTTCTCATTTATCCTTTGCTCAGTAGTTCTTATCAGACCTCAATTATTTAAATAAGCATTATCCAACTCTTAGCAATAAGAAATTTAAGGATGATTCTTAATACACACACATGCGCGCGCACACACACACACACACACACACACAAAATTTCAGAATGGTGGTCTGGCTTTCTTTGCTGTGGACTTTGCCTATACTCACATAAGTGAAAGAGAACTTAAAATAAGATGTGTAAGAGGTGATCATTATGGGACTAGTCAATTTTTTTATCTCATCAATTTAAATAGAGCAGATTTAGCAGCAAAGGTAGGAATCTCATTAACAGCAAGGACAGGGAAACATGGACTACAGTATACATCACTTGGGGCCAGAGAGATCTATACAATCAGACCAGGATCTATGTAAAAGCAGCATCAACCTCAGCAGATAATCAGAGACTGACATGAGACAGAGGTGATTTGGGACTGTTTCCCCTCAGAGCCAGAGCCAGAGTCTTTCACCAAGCATGTTGGAGGACTGAGCAAAGACATCATAAGTTCCAGGACTAAGAGAACTTTATAGCACTTACCTAGACCATGAAGCTAAAGGTGAAAGGGTCTGTCAGCCCAATTAAGAAGCTGTCTGATTTGAAGAATTACAACTTGGAGAAACTATCTGAACTGAGAACTTATATTCTGCTCCCAACCTAATTGTAACTTCCCTAGTAAACACCATAATCATAAGTACGGGTCTATGGGATCTGTTTGGTCATTGCAACATATTTCAGACCCAGTAAAATGGTAAGATTGGTGTTGGATGAGTAGGTGCAAGAGCATAAAAGACCATGGATGACCTTATATAAATTGATTTTCTATTGTGGATGTTGTTGATGGGGACAGTTTTCTTTGTGGAATTAGTAGAAGTCAGATTCAGCTCTCTACATGTTACCTATACTCTTTCTCTCTATATATTATTTTACTGACCCACTTGTCCTTTATTATCTTTTTCATTTTCATTCATTCATTTTTGCACAATTTACCCCTCTCCTTCCCTTCCTCCTCCCCAAGTTGACTTTTTTAAAGTACTAGTTTATTTACAAAATCAGAATACATTGTTTTTAAGAACAGATTCTTCCAGTTTCCTACCCACCCCCCCCCATCAAATTGTACAACTCCGTTATTAATCACCTCCTCCCCTTGAATATCCTCATCCCTCTACTTAATCCTCCCGCACTCCCTTGGATCCTTATACTCATTCTTTAATAATGATTTTATACAATATTTGTCCTTGTGGGACTGAGTTCACTCAGCAAAATGCCCTCCAGTCTCTCTGAAGTTAGGTAATAATTTACAAAATCAGTGATCTTGCACATTGCACAGTACTCCATTGTGTAAATATACCATAATTTCTTAATCCATTAGTTTGTGGTTGGACATTTAGGCTGTTTCCATGTTTTTGCTATGGTGAATAATGCTACTGTGAACATTAGTGTACAAATCTCCACTTGTGCCTCAGTTCTCATTTTCTCAGGGTATATTCCAAGTAGTAGAATAGCTAGGTCATATGGAATTTCTACGTTCAGCTTTTTGAAGAAAGGCCAAACTACTTTCCAGAATGGTTGTATCATTGTACAATCCCGTCAAGAATGTATAATAGTTCCTCCACATTGAGATGCACAAAAATAAACTTAAGGTGCATCAGAGACCTAGTAGTAAAGCCCAAAACCATAAAGTTCATAAGAGACAAACTGGGATCAAGCTTAGAAGCACTAGTCCAAGGTATAAAGAAACTGCCAAATATAGCCAGAAATGCACAATCTAAAGAGGATAAAATTGATGCATGAGACCTTCTAAAGTTAAATCCATGTGTGCATCAAAACCTTTTCCCAACAAGGTGAAAAGAAAACCTACCGACTGGGAAACATTTGATAACCCCATCTCAGACAATGAAATTTATGTAATACTCTAGGGCCTTCACAAGAAAAAGACTGATAACCCAATTACAAAATTGGCAAAATACACGGAAAGAATTTTCACAGAGGAAGATATCTGAATGGCAAACAGACACATGAAGAAATTCTCACAATGAGGTACCATCTGACTCCAGTAACAGTGGCAAAGTTTAACAAGGCAGCATGTAATAAATGTTGAGAGAATGTGGTAAGATAGGAATACTTATACATTATTGCATATTTTTGTTTTTTAGTTTTCAAAGAATGTTGTAAAATATAATCTCCCTCCACTCTTGAAGTTGGTTGGCTGGCTGACATTGCAGTGGTGGTTTCACCTTGGTGGCAGTCAGACAAGGGAAATTTCTGGGGTCCACTTGTTGTGTGTTACTGTTCTGACTGGGTGCAGATGCCGAAACCTGCTGGAGGATGTGATTTTAAAGTCTCCTTGATGAGCCATAGGGATAGATCAGTTGGCCTTGTGGACAGAAAGTAATGTTACCAAGCCAAAGGTGGGTGACTCTAATCCACAGCCCTTAGGCCTCTTTTTAATTGTTTTTGGTCAGACCCTCTTCTAGGTCATATAGCCCTGCTCTGTCCACTTGCTGTACAGAGGTAACTTGTGGTGACTGTGAAGCTGAACACTGTGACACTGATGTGTCAAATGTGAGAATGGTTACCCATGGTGGACAGTATTTGGTGGAGCTCCCTGATTAAAACAAGCTTAGAAGCAGGAGTGGCATCCACTTCCAAAATAGCTTGCCTCTGGAAACCCTATGAACCTGGAGAAAAGATGAAAGTTAGATAAGTATCCACTTCTTTCATTCATAGGGTCGCTTTGAGTTGCCTACGACTCAACAGCACTTAAGAACAACAACAATAACAACAACAAACAACAATTATTTTTAATATTTGAAAGCTAGATTTTAGTTAGCAATTCCAACTAATAAATAGAAAAATATGATAATCATAAAATTATGTAATGTATACAAATTCAAATGTGCAATTCATCGTTTACTATATTAAGATCCTAGTATCTACAGATGCTGAAATCCATGACACTTGCATTTTATAATAATAGCAGAATCACCCATGGTAGACAGGTTTCAATGGAAACTACTAAATTAGAAAAAAGGGTAAGAAAATAACTTCTAAAAATTAACAAAGAAGGAAAAGTTCAAATATTCCAACATAATAGGACTCAAAAATGAATTCAGTAAGCTCTAATAAAACCCAAGCCCATTATCTTCAAATCATTTCTAACTCATGGTCACTTTCCTTCAAGTTTCCAAGGATGTAAATCTTAATGGGAGGAAACTGTCCCTATATTTTCCTTGGAGTAAGTGGAGGATTTGAACTTCTGATGTTTTGATTATCAGCACAAAATATGCTAAGTACTATGCCAAAAGAGCATATTGAGTAAGCTCAGAGGTACTCAAAACACACAGTGACTACAACAACAGATTGAGCACGATATTGGTTGTAAAAATGGTACAGGACTAGGCATTGTTGCATTCTGCTGTACATAAGGTTACCATTAGTCAATGCTGATTTGGCAGGAACCAACAACAACATCCTTTACTGAATGAATAGGTAGGGAGTTATGCAATCATCCCAAAGATGCAAGGTTCCAATCCACCTACTGTTCTATGAAGAAAGAATAGAACTCTCTTCCAAGGCTATTTCCAGTCTCTGAAAAACCACTGGAGGGTCAGCTAAGATGGAATTGGTTCTAATTTGATAACATATAAAAATAACAAAAAACTCTGTGTGTGTGTTTGTGTGTGTGTGTATTTAGTAGTAGCTGGTATAGTCACAGGTTAGGGTAGTACATTGATTAGTCTCAAAAGCAATAACTTTGAGTCTTCTCTTGTTTTTGTCTTAGGATAGGAGTTCGTTATGTATCTACCTGCTTTGTAAAATAATATTTCTTTTACTTTATCCTGAAAGAATTACCATTTGCATTGTAACCATACCATTGTATGACTTCAGCACTCACTAATCAGTAGGATGCTATATCGCTATGAGGCAGAAGTAATGCATTTTTTCTATCATATTTGACACTAGTATTTATTTATCAGGTTCAAAAATTCAAAGAGAATTCATGGAAACAGCATAACTGTAATTATTACTTTTGTTATTAAACAAAAAATAATATGAGAAAAGGCTGTACCAAGAAACTAAGATATGCAGAGATATGTTTAGAAACATTCTCAAACAGAGCCTGAATGTCTAAAAGAACACCTTCACGTGACTAGAAAGGGTTCTATTTAGCCTTCTTGAAAAGAAATGTGCATTCTGAACATTGTTGTTGTTATGTGCTGTTAAGTCGCCTATGACTCATAGCGACCCTATGTATAACAGCCCTAAACTCTGTCCTATTCTGTGACAATCTATCTCTGACACACCTACCCCCGTTACCCAGTAACTGAATCAATTCATCTCATCAAGAGTCTTCCTTCCTGTGCTGTCCCTCCACACTCCCAAGCATGACGTCCCTCTCCAAGGACTAGTCCCTTCTTGCAACATGTCCAAAGTATGTCAGACAAAGCTTCAGAATACTTGCCTCCAAGGAGCAGCCCAGTTTAACCCTCTCCAGGAAAAACCTGTTTGTTTTCTTAGCAGTTCATGGTATATTCAATGCCCGTCTCCAACCCCACAGCTCTGAGGCATCAATTCTCCTTCTATCATCCCTAGTCATTGTCTAGCTCTCTGATGTATAGCAAGTGATTGCAGAGAACATGTATCAAGCACACTTTAGTCTCCAGACTGACATTATTGCACTTCAGTACTTTAGAAAGGTCTCTAATGCACACTTTCCTATTGCAATGCATCTTTTAATTTCTTGGCTGCTGGTGCCAAGAGTGTTGACTGTAGAACCAAGCAAATAAAAACTATGAACAATGTCAATCTCTTCACCATCCATCCTGATGCTGCCAATCGGCCCAGTGGTGAGAATCTTTGTTTTCTCGACATTGAGCCTCAATTCATACAGAAGATTGCAGTCTCTGACCTCCACAGAAAGTGTTTCAGGTCTTCCTCAGTTTCTGCAAGCAGTGTTGTGTCATTTGCATAACACAGATTGTTGATGAGTTGTTCTCCAATCCTGATGCCACATTTCCCCTCATAGAGCCCAGCCTCCTGGATAATCTGTTCTGCATAAATATTGAAAATGTTTGGAAATAGGATACATCTCTGACATACACCCTTCCAATTTTGAACCATGCAGTATTTCCTTGCTCTGTTCTGATGACTGTCTCCTTGTCCAAGTATAGGTTTCACGTTAGCACAATCAAGGGTTCTGGGATTCCCATTCTTCTCAGAGTTAGCCACAGTTTGTTATGATCCACATAGTCAAACGCCTTTGCATAATCAATGAAACAAAGATAGACATTCTTCTGGTACTGCTTGCTTTCAGCCGAGATCCATCTAACATTAGCTACAATATCCCTAGTACTATGACCCTGTCTAAACCCAGCCTGCACTTCTGGTAGTTCTCTATTGATGTGCTGTTCCAGTCGTTTTTGGATAATCTTCAGCAGAATCTTGCTTGCATGTGATATTTATGATATTGTTCTATAATTTCCACACTATGTGGGATCACCTTTCTTTAGAATGGGAACAAATATAGATCTCTTCCTGTCAGTTGGCCAAGTGGTTTTTCTCCAGATTTCTTGGCACAACTTGGTGAGCACATCTAGGGCAGCATCCGTTAGTTCAAATATGTCAATTGCTATACCATCAATTCCTGGGGCCTTATTCTTAGTCATATCTCTCAATGCAGTATGAACTTCTTCCTTCCTCACCATAGGCTCTTGCTCATATGTCATTTCATTAAATTCTTCTGTGTCTGCCAATTTCTTTGGTATAACCACTCTGTATACTCTTTCCATCTTCTTTTAATACATGCAGGATCATTTAACATTCTGCCCAAATCATCCTTAAGTGTTACAACTCGAGGTTTCAATTTCTTTTTCAGTTCCTTGAGCTTAAGAAATACTGAATGAGTTCGGCCCCTTTGATTTTCTGACTCCAGCTCTTTGCACATTTCATCATAATACTTTACTTTGTCTTGTCATGCAGCCTTTTGAAATCTCCTGTTCAGCTCCATAATGTTTTGATTTCTTCCTTCTGCTTTGGCTTCTCAATGCTCTAGTGCAATATGCAGAGTCTCTTCTGACATCCATTTTGGTCTTTTCTTCCTCCTCCAACTTTACAGCAACCTTTTTGCACTCTTCCTGGAGGATATTCTTGATATCTTCCCATAAGTTATCTGGTCTTCGCTTATTAGTGTTCAAAGCCTCAAATCTGTTCCTGAGATGGTTCTGAAATTCAGGTGGGATATACTCAAGGTCATATTTTGCTTCCTGTAGGCTTGATTTCACTTTTCTTAGTTTCAGCTTAAACTTGTTTATTAGTAGTTGGTGGTCTGTTCCACAATCAACACATGGCCTAATTTTCACAGCTGATATTGAGCTTCTCCAGAGGTTCTTTCCACAGATGTGATCTATCTGATTTCTATGTATACCATCAGGTGAAATCTATGTTTATAGATTATGTTTATGTTTCTTGTAAAATGTATTTACAACAAATAAATTGTTGATTGTGCAAAATTATATCATCCTATCTCCAGCTTCATTTCTGTCACCAAGTGCATGCTTTCCAACTACTGCTCCTTCTTTGTCCCAAACTTTTGCATTCCAGTCACCCATTATTATTAATGCATCTTGATAGCATGTTTGATCGACCTCTGACTGTAAAAGTTGGTAGAAATAATATATTTCCTCTTCTTTGGCTCTGGTTGTTGGTGCATATATTTGAATGATAGTGGTATTCACTGGACGTCCTTTTATGCATATGGATATTTTAATACAGGAAACTGAATGATGCGGTATGAAGGAGTATGCTATGGTCACTTCTTTTGCCCATAGTTTGGTCTTTTGTCCATGTTTAGATTACGTCTTTGCTACAGTGTTTGGATATTATTTTTGTCTCAGCTTCTTGGTACCATGGTAACTGTCCCTGCTATTTTTGCAGATTTTTTTTTAAATTTAAGGAGATTTTGTTGACTCCCCCCCACCCAGAAGAAATGTGACTCTCCTCAATCTTTTCTTTTAAGAAAATTCATTTTCTACAGTTTTATAGGTCAGCACATACACACAATGTTAATTTCAAGTTAGGCTCCTTAACCAATACAGATAAAAATGAGACTAGGTGGAGCTCCCCAGTCAATTCCTGTAAAAGTCAATTACAGGTTTGGTTGTAAATAACAAATCACTTGCAAGCTGCCTTAATAGGTAGTAAAGTTACATATCACTTGCTAATGAAAACAACTAATGCAAAAAGTCAATTTCCAAATCGCTTTGCTTGCAAAACTACAGCAGGACCACTATTTTGAGAGAATTGCAAACACAGAGCCAAAAGGGTCATATAAAGAAACCCTTTGTACCTTCAATCACTCAGTTTTCTAACAGTCCAATTCATATTGACATTGTGTTGGGTTTCTGAGGCTGTACAAATGTGGAATACTTCACATCTTTTCCCCACACTTCCTGGTGAATTGGAACCAAGGGAGAGACATAGCCTTTGCATTAGCACCACAAACCCCTACTGAATAGGTTACCAGAACTTTTTCCAATCTACCGGACGGCAGGGGGGAATGCACTGTTAGAATAACGGTTTGAGACTAGAATGGATCAGTCAACTGTAATACACCACCTGAAAAAGTTAGTCAAATCTACTGGCATAAGCAAGGAACTGGAACCACGTCCACGTTTAGATCCTGTCTCTGTTATTTTTTTTAAAAAAGATGCATGGTTATTACCATCACAATATAGTTTTAGTTAGTGAACTGAATTTGCCTGACTATCCCAAATTTACAAGCTTTGGAATAAAAACACATTTTAAAAGCTTCATAGACTTTGAATGGCTGACTATTAGTAAGTGGAACTTTCTATTTTATTGATGATACAAAGTCTTTAGACATAACTGCTATTCATATATTCAGTATTTGCAACCAGCATTTACCTTGTTTACTTTTTGTGGGCTGTTTTCTTGCCATTTTAAAATTTGAGCTTAAACATGGAAAGGAGGAAAGAAATATTTAAGAAGATGTCAGAAAATTTCTATTTTATGCAGATTTGGCACTTTATATAATAACTTACAAATGTCACCTAAAGTATTTAATCAGTTATCCTAAGTTAACATATGTCTCCTTTACTATATTTTCAATTTTTCTTTTTCTTTTTGGATGTTTGTCTGCTGTGGACAGTATCAAAATAACTAATGAAAGGAATGAACCAACACTGGAAATGTTGACCATGGAAAGTCTTTCTAGGACTAGGATGCCAGTATTGGCATTCGCAGAAAACTTTGGCTACTTTCCCACTATATCTCCCTTTTCTTTCAAACTCTGTTAACTACTTTAAAAGCTATGTCATTCCCACTCTTCTTTATTTACTTCTCTTTCTTCTGACTTTTGTCTCTTGGTAGTCTAGAGTTAAATTAACAAGGATCTGGAAAATAACGAAAGGAACACAGTTTGAATCTTGCCACTTTGAAAGAGTTCAAAAAGCATTCTACTTCTATGATTACTTTAAAAGTTCCTTTAGTCTTCAATTAGTATACCTGACTCAAACACCAGAAGAACTAGATGGGGCCTAGCCAGATCTGCTGGTTTCTCTGAAAGGGATTGCAGCAAAAGTCCTTGATAGAGTGGGAGAAAATTATAGAACAAAATGTGAAAGCATTAAAAGACTAGGTTTACTGTCCTGACAGAGACTGGTAGAACCCCGCGATTTGATGGCCCTTAGTCAAGAACCACTTCAAGCCTAGAACCAGAACCACTCCCATGGCTCAACTTTAAGCCAATATTAATCAAGCTTGTCAACTTATCAATAGCAGCAGAAGGAACACAGTCCTTGGGATAAAAGGACAGAATTTGCCCAGAGATAAAGCTCAGAAGGCAAGAGATGACAGGAAAGAAGAACCAATGGAACAGGAAACACAGGGTAGAGGTGGGGAAAATGTTTTTTACCATAGGGATATTGTAATAAGTGTCATAACATATAATATATATGAATCGCTCCATAAACTTTCACTTAATCATAATTTAAAAGTTAAAGGAGAAACAAACAACAACAAAAAAACCATAGTTGCCATTAAATTGACTCTATGTGTATAAGTGTATCATGTGGTTTTCAGTGGTTGATTTTATGGAAGAAGATCTCCTTTCCAGATTAAGTAGACTTTTTTCCCTGAAGTCCTTCAGGTGGACTTGAAATTTTAGCATTTTAGTCAACCGCCAAGTGTGTTAGCTATTCACACCATCCATATCACAATTAGAACTCAATGTGATGTTTTGCTCTGGATGGATTAAAAGTCAGTCTTCATTGAACAATAGTGTTTGCCCTTCAAAGCTGAATGAAAAAAGCAGATTTTCAGCATAAGCAGAATGCTATACTACTCCACAGGGACTGAGAAATCTGATAAACTTGAAAGCATGGGAACTATAAAGCTTGAGATTGTTTCAGTGTAAAAGCAAATGTATTTTATGCTCATGATTTTCTGTTTTCTGCGAATGAACTTTTTTCTTTTTCATAAGGATGTGATTTAATCATAGTGATATTTTTCTTAGTTTACCAGGCCCAAGTAGCATTGCACACAGTGTAACATATCGATTTATATACAGACCCAGATATCTTATTTGATAAACATCTACTTAGAAAGCAATTAATCTCCTGCCAAAGAAGCCAGATATCTCTGGAATGATGTGTTTTCTGTGTTAAGCTGAGGCATTTGGTCTTCTAGAAGATGCAGAAAATTTAGTGACATTATTACTTATTTACTACATATAGACAGCATTTTTTAGAGCTTTATAGCATGCAAGGTCTTAATCTTCTGGCAGCTCTGTTGGTATCTTAAGCCTGCATAAACCCCACATTACTTTTCATGCCATTGATCTTTCAAAGATACCATCTAGTCTGTTATATAAATCCTCTGCTAATGTTGAAGCCACATCCTCTTTGGAAATAAGTACTTTTACATTTAAAAGTGAAATGACATGTGCAAAAGAGAGAACAGTGACTTGGACTATCCTAAGTCAAACAACATCCTCCCTTGTTTACAGTGTCCAGTATTATAATCATGACATACATGAAGACTGTGAAACCTGCATTAAAAATTATACTGTGTATTCTGAGGCTGATGATTAACCATGATGAAAGTTATACAAGTGTTCAGGTCTTTCATACATAGAGTCACTATGAGTCGTCTACGACTTGACAATACTTAACAACAGCAACAGCAACAATTTGAATTTAGACTACTGGCCAATGGACTAATGACTAAATGCTCACATTCAGGATTGCTAATACCATATAATTCAAAAGACAAGTGCATACACATTCTTTTCTTCTTGATGAAGATCCTAAAAATATAAAAGAGATTATTCATTCTTTGTCACAGAGACACTGTAACATGTAGCATTTTTGGAAATAGCCTAGTAGAATAAACAGACATATAACGGATTATATGAATGAGACTGGAAGACTATTTTGACATTTTATTACATGAGTTATTGCAAACAATGTTTTTCCCCCTTAAAATTTTTAACAACAGTTTACTACACATATATTCAACTACTAATAGGATTTATGGTGTTGTAAGAGAAACAATTGCATCATATCCTTTCCTGAGTAATAGCCCATTTCTTTGGTCAGTTTTTCCCCCTTTGATAAGTGATTTCAGAGTGACTCACACAATGATGTTTTCTACTGTCCTGTATATTCGTCAGACTGTCTCCCAACTCTGGTGTGTGAAAGTGAGTTATGGTACACCATGAGATAATCTCTCTGTACATTTTGTCCTCACTTAAAGGGCATATACTTTTTTTAGTCTTATCCATGTAAATATATCTTAAAATATATTATTACTTTGATAATTTTAGAATTTAATAGGTAAATATCTCTATGAATAAAAAGATTAAAAAGATGTTCATGTGACTCTTTGATGTTATGTAGTGCATTTCTACTCAGGATGGTGGTATTATCCATTGGAACATCTGGGTCTGAAAATAGGAATCTTTGAGTAAAATAGGCTAGAAAACATAGATAAAAATTGGAGGAAAATTCTAATTGAAAACATTTTACTAGGAATTCCCCACATGCTTTTATACACTACTGGAATAACTATTTTCTTAAGACATTAAAAGAGTTTTGAATCAGCACTGCATAAATTTTCTATACAAGAAGATATCTCTAGCAACCAGGCAGGAAAATCCCGGAAAAGGACTCTATGGAAAGCCTCCTAGTAACGAAAGTTGAAAAGGAATAAGAAATACCTAAGAAGAAATGATGCCTTAGATATGTGCTATTACTATTGGTAATGAGTATTGCATGGACTGCCAAAAGAACAAATCTATCTTAGAGGAAGTACAATCAGGGTGTTCCTTTGTTTCACACACATGTTGTAAATAGGTGCTAATACTTGGAAAAATACATTATGCCTGGAAAAATCAGTGAAGAAGATTTTTGGTAAGATAGATGTACAGTGTCTTCCACAATATGTTTGAGCATGGAAGAAATTTTAAGCATAGGTCTAGGTTTTGGAGGCATCTAATTACAGTTAGGAAGAATTTGCAGCATGAACCTATGACTCAGGTTATAGAATTGACTCCTAATTTATGCCCATGAGGCCACTTTATTTTCCTATCATCTCCTCATATCATACATTTGTGTTGGACCATTTCCCCCTCTTATTATTCCACATTGTTCTAACAAGTATTCAAAAAGGCTTACATTTTTCTAGTATCCCTGGGTGGCACAAATGGTTAAGTGCTTAAGTTTATGTATGTATGTATGTATGTATGTATGTATGTATGTGTATGTATGTATTAAGTTTATTTATTATAATCATAAATCCTTTCTACTTTAACCTACTTTTCGAAATATGTCCATTCTTAGAGCTTGGTCTTTCTTGACATGTCCACTATTTATCATCCATAGAGAGAAATGAAGTCCTGACACCACCCTATAAATGAATCAGAGGGGGTGAAGAGATTAGGAAAGATCCAGAGGGGACTAGAAAAGGTGGGGTAATGGTGAGCACGATTCAATAGTGATTAGTTGTAAAACACATTGTATAGGAATGAAAATGTAAAAAGTAGAGTGAATGGAGGAATTAATGAAACACAATGTATATGACTTTCGAATGCAAACCAATATTTAAAAAATAACCTGAATGAAATAAGGCAGTCACAAAAGATAAATATTGTATGATCCTACCTATGTAAAATAAATAGATTAAGTAAGTATACAGAGATAGTATTTATTAGGAGTATCAAGGGTGCATAAAATAGAAGGAGAAAAGAGGAAGCAATGGTTATGGATTCCTGAGCTTCTGTTAAAGTTGATGATTAGGTAAGGGTAAGGGGAGCTCTAGTGGCCTAGCGGCAAGAAGCTATACTTGGCTTGAAAGACTGTTCATATTGTAGATTAATGCTTCTAGGGATCTTCCAAGCTTTTCTCTAATGAAGTTTATAGTCCTTGGTTTTAGTCCTAGGTCCTTGATCCACTTTTGAGTTGGTTTGGGTTGGTATGGTGTGAGGTGTGGGTCTTGTTTGAGTTTTCTGCAGATCATTTCCCAATTTTGCAAACACCATTTGTTAAAAAGGCCATCATTTCCCCACTTAACTGATTTCATCTCCTTATAAAAAATCAGTTTACCATAGGTAGATTTGCTGAGTTCTGGGTTCTCAATTCTATGTCTGTCATTGTACCAGTACCACACTGTCTTGACCATCACAGCGGTAAAGTAGGATTTGAAATCAGGGAGTGGGGTGTCTCCTACCTTGTGTCTCTTTTTAAGAAGTGCTTTGCTTATTTGGGGTCTCTTTCCATTTGAAATGAAATTGGAGTTTGCCTTTTCCATCTCACTGAAGAATGATACTCGTATTTGTATTGGGATTGCATTGAATGTGTAGATTGCCTTTGGTAGTATTGCCGTTTTCACAATATTGAGTCTTCCTATACATGAGCAAGGAATTCCATTTCTCCAGGTCTCTTTTTGTTTCTTGTAGTGCTTCTTTGTAATTTTCTTGTGATAGAGACTTTGTGTTTCTAGTTAGATTTACTCCCAAGTATTTAATCTTGTAGTTAGCATCCTGAAAAACCTATAACCAGGAGAAGATAAAATAGATGAATGGGACCTTCTACGCATCAAATCCCTATGCACATCCAAAAACGTCTCCAACAGGGTAAAAACAACAAAGCCACAGACTGGGAAAAAATATTTGGTAATGAAATGTCTGATAAGGGACTTATATCTAGAATTTATAGAATACTCAAGCATCATGACAAGATAAAGGTAAACAACTCATTTGCAAAATGGGCACAAGATAAGAACAGACACTTCACCAAAGAAGGCATTCAAATGGCAAACAAATACATGAAGAAATGTTCAAAATCTCTAGCTCTCAGAGAGATGCAAATAAAAACAATTATGAGATATCATCGCACCTCAGTAAGAATAGCAAAATTCAACAGAGCAGCAAACAACAAATGCTGGAGAAGTTGTGGAGAAACTGGAACTTTTATTCACTCTTGGTGGGAGTGTAAAATGGTGCAACCATTGTGGAAGGCTGTATGACACTTCCTCAAAAAGTTGGAAATAGAAATACCATTTGACCCAGCAATTCCCCTTCTGGTAATATACCCCTAAAGAAACCATAACTGCCATCCAAGCAGATATACGCACACCCATGCTTATTACTGCTTTCTTCACAATAGCAAAGAGTTGGAAACAACCCAAGTGTCCATTAACAAACCATCTTGTTGAAGGTCTATTTTGGTGATCCTCTGCTTTTCCCAGGACAGTGTCTCTCTCTCCAAAGAATGTTTCCCCTAATAATATGTCCAAGTAAGTGAGATGAAGTTTCACCATCCTTACCTCTATGGAGCACTCTGGTTGTACTTCTTTCAAGAGAGATAACTTGAAAGATACTTTTATTCTTTTGGTGTAGTCAAAATTCTTTGCTGACACTGTAATTTAAAAACATTGACTCCTCAGTTTTCCAATTTTTAAACCCAATTTCCAAGTACATTTGAATCAATTGAATAATACCATGGCTTGTCTTAGGTACACTTTAGTCTTAAAACTGTTCTCTTTACTCTTTAGAGGAGAGGTCCTTAATGGAGATTTCTCAATACAAGTGTGTTTTAATGTCTTGGTTGCTGCCATAATTAATACACTCAGTACCAGCAGATCAAGAGACATATTGTACTGGGAAAGTCTACAGTCATGGATATATTTAAATTACTGGGAGCAATGATTTTAGTTGGAGGCCTAAGGTATTCCTAATTCAGACCACGGGCTTTTCAATCCATCTGAGAGTTGGACAATGAAAAAGGATGACAGAGGAAACATTGATGTCTTTTAACTATCCTTTTGGAGCAAAGTACTGAATATTCTTGTTGTTGTTGTTGTTAGGTGCCATCGAGTTGAGTACAACTCATATACTGAACATTCTATAGACTGTCAAAAGAACAAACAGATATATCTTGGAGAACGCATCTCTGAAGACAGAGTTCTCCTTGGAGGCAAAGATGATGAAGTTTCGTCTCACATATTGTGGGCATGTTGCTAGGAGAAGCTATTACTTACTGAAGGACATCATGCTTGGAAAGATAGATGGATAGCAAAGGAGAGGAAGATTCTCAACCAGATGGATTGACACTGCAACTTCAGCAATGGGTTCAAGTGTGTCAGAGATTGTGAGGTTGTCACAGGATAGGACAGGGTTCAGATCTGTTGTTTCTCGGTTCTCTATGAGTTGTACTCAACTTGACGACACTTAACAACCACCATGAGTGTTAATAAAAGGTTCAAATAAAATTAAATCATTGAAGATTTCAATCTTTTTCTCCATTTGTCATGATGTTATTAAATGTGAAGACTTTCATTCTCTTGATATTGAGATGTAACCCATATTGAAGGCTGTAGTCTGATTTTCTGCAGTAAGTACTGCAAGCATTTATTCTTCACTCTCTGGAAGCAAGGTTGTGTTAACTGCTTAGCACAAGTTGTTAATGGGTCTTCCTCCAATCCTGATGCCATATTCATTTTTATATAGTCCAGCTTCTTGAATTATTTACTCAACATACAACTGGATATATATAGACTAAAGATACTGAATATATAGAGACTAAAGATGTAATATTGATCCATATGTTTCCTGATTTTAAACCACACAAAACCTTGTTCAGTTAGGATAACAGCTTCTTGGTCTCTGTATAGGTTTCTCATGAACACAATTAACTGTTCTGGGATTTCCAATCTTCTTAATGTTACCCATAATTTACTTTGATCTATACAGTAAAATACATTTTAATATTCACCAAAACACAAGCAAATATCTTTTTTATATCCCTGTTTTCAGTGAAGATCCATTTAACACCAGTAATAATATCTATCCCTCATGTCATGGCCTCTTCTGAATCCAGTTTTAATTTCTGGTAGCTTCCTGTTGATGTAATGTTTTACCTATTTTTAAATAATTTTCAGAAATATTTTACTTGAATGTAATATTAAAGATGTTGTTAAATAACTATTAAATAAACCTGGACTTACTCACCAGTCTTTGCCATCAAATATAGAAGACAGCTACCTGGCCAACTGATTGAAAGAGTTTCATGTTTGTTTCCATTGTCATAAAAAGGTGGTGATCAAACAGACTGTGGAAATTGTCAAACAATATATATTCATGTATAACTACAATTAAGAAGAAATTATCATAATAAATATAACCATGAAAGAAAAATAACTTTTATTTGCTGCCAAAAGAAATCTGTGTGTCACAATACAGGGAACACTTAAGAAATAGGTCAGAGTCAACTTAATAATATTCAAAACTAAGCAACAAGTTTTTACTGAGTAGGAAGTAGGAACTCACCTTCAAGTGGGTTTTCAGAGGCTGTATTTTTCTGTGAATATGCTCATCCCCCTCTCACAGATCCCCTGGTAGAATCTGAACCACCTAACTTAAGTAACAAAAAGCAGTGTTGAATAAGCAGATGAATGTCATAAAACTTGAAATTACTCTGTATTTATTTTATAACATGGGAAATTTTCATGCTAGAATAAATATTTAAGGAGCATGTTTGAATAAACAAAACCTAATTTATTGAGATTATTTCAAGGTATCTGGAATAGTACAGGTGTATCTCATTTTACTTTGCTTTGTTTTATTTTTACAGAGATTGTGGTTTTGTTTTTTTTTCCAAATTAAAGATTTGTAGAAACCTTGTGTCAAGCACAAGTCTGTCAGTGTCATTATTGTCCAACAGCATTATGTTTACTTCAATCTCCTTCTCACATTTTGATGATTAATTATTTTTCTTTTCTTTTTGGGGAGAGGTTATTGTTAAGTGGCATTGGGTCAACCACAAATTTTATTTATTTGGTTTTGTTTTGTTCTGGGTTCCCCCCTTTTTTATATTTTTGTATTATTTTTTTTTTAAATTTTACACTCGTTTACCTACAAAGTTTGTATACATTATCCTTCACACTAGATCCTGCCTCCCTCCCAACCCTCTCCAACTCCACCCATAAAACTGTGAGACCCATGATTACCCCCCACCTATCTCCATCTCTCTTCCCCACCCTTAGATCTTCAGGTTCATTTTAATAGTTATCTATTTCTATAATAATGGTCTTACACAGTATTTGTCCTTATGGGACTGAGTTAGTTCACTTAGCATATTACTCTCTCGTCTCTCCCAAGTTAGGTAGTGATTTACAAAATCATTGCTCCTGTGTGAGCTCATGTGAATGTACCATAGTTTCTCAATCCAATTAGTTGGGGTTTGGACATTTGGGCTGTTTCCATGTTCTTGCAATGGTGAATAATGCTACTATGAACACTGGTGCGCAAGTTTCAATTTGAGACTCAGTTCTCACTCTCTTAAGGCATATTCCAAGAAGAGGAATAGCTGGTTTATACGGAATTTCTATGTTAAGCTTTTTGAGGAAATACCAAACTGCCTTCCAGAGTGGTTTACCAGTTTACAATCCCACTAACAGTGTATAAGAGTTCCTATATCACCACATCCTCTCCAACATTTATTACTTGCTAAACTTTGCCACTGCTACTGGAGTGAGATGGTATCTCATTGTGGTTTTGATTTGCATGGCTCTTATTGCCAATGATTTTGAGCATTTCTTCATGTGTCTGTTGGTCATATGAATATCTTCCTCTGTGAAAAGTCTTTCCATGTCTTTTGCTCATTTCATGATTGTGTTATCAGTCTTTCACTTACAGAGGCCCTGTAAGTTTCCATAAACTTATGATATGAGACCCTTGTCTGAAATGGTATTGTTAAATATATTTCCCCAATCAGATTTTCTTTTCACTCTGCTAGAAGAAGTTTTTTATGTGCAAAGTGACTTAATTTTGATTATTATTATTAATTTTAATAGACATTTACAGAGGTTTTGGATTTCCATTCATTCATTGCCACACTTTTCTCCCTGACCACCCCTCCCCACCAGCTCGCTTCCCCCTCCAAAAAGAAAAAAAAATTCCTTCATTAGTATACAATTCTCACGTCCCCTCC
>NW_006400144.1:1105080-1115558 GCF_000299155.1 Elephantulus edwardii
TCTGATGCAAAACAAGTGATTGCAAAGACCATGGCCTGTATCAGGCACACTTAGTCTCCAGAGAGACACCATTGCTCTTCAGTACTAAAAAAATACATAAGTCACATTATTATGATACTTAGGAAACAATTTTGCCATAGTTTTGAGGTACTTCTATATTTCATAATGTAAAAAAACCCACACACACAAAGGGAATTTATTATAAAAGAAATATATTTCAAACTTTCTGAATTGCTTGTTTTCCTAGTAGGTGTTTGTTTTTTTTTTTATGTTAAAACAAGACGACGACAACAACAGCAACAAACACTTGGAATAAAAGGTAACCAAAGGTCAATCAAATAAATAAAAAACTGACCTTCCCACTTGAGAAACTTAGTGGTCCACCTTTCACTTATTCCCAGTGAGGGCTGGCTATACCTAATTAAAATGAACCATAGTGCTTTTTGAGGGGACTTTTAATAAATTGTTGCTGTTTCAGGCCATTGAGTCACATATGTACAACAACTCTGATCTACAACAAAACCCTGATCTACTCTAAGCCACTCTTATTGTCTCTGACACACTTATCTCCATTATTCCGGTCACTGAGTCAATCTATCTCTTTGAGAATCTTCCTCTCTTGTGATGTTGGTCACCCTTCCAAGCATGATATCTCTCTCCAAGAACTGATCTCTCCTTTTAAAATGCTCAAAGTATGTCAGATAGAGCTTCAAAATCTTTGCCTCCAAGAAACATTCTGGTTTTACCCCCTCCAGGATGAACCTGTTTGTTCTCCAGCAGTCCATGGTATATTCAATACCCTTCTCTAATACCACAGCTCAAAACCACCAATTCTTTCTATCAGCCCTAGTCATTATCTGGCTTTCTGATGCATACTAAGTAATTGTGAAGACCATGGTCTGGATCGGGTGCACCTTAGTCTCCAGACTGACATCGTTACTCTTCAGTACTCTGGAGATGCCCCTGACAACAGACTTTCCCAGTGAAATTAATATTCTTATTTCCTGGCTGTTGGTTCTAAGATTGTTGATTATGGAGCCAAACAAACTGAAGCTATTAACAACCTTAGTCTCTTCACCATCTATCATGATGCTACAATCAGCCCAATGGTGAGAATATTTTTTTTCTTGATGTTGAGCTTCAATCCATATTGAAGGCTGCAGTCCTTGACCTTCTGCAGCACGTGCTTCGGGTCCTCCTCAGTTTCAGCAAGCAAAATTGTGTCAGCTGCAGAACACAGATTGTTGATAAGTCTCCCTCCAATCCTGATGCCACATTTTTCCTCATAGAATCCAGCCTCCGGGATGATTTGTTCCACATATATATTGAATAGATATGGAGATAAGATGTACGTCTGGCATACACCCTTCCCAATTTTGATCCATGCAGTGTTTCTTTGTTCTGTTCTGACTATTGCCTCCTGGTCCAAGTATAGGTTTCACACAAGAACAATCAAGCATTCTGGGATTCCTATTTTTCTCAGAGTTAGCCACAGTTTATTGTGATCCACAGTCAAATGCCTTTGCATAACCTGTGAAACACAGATGGATATTCCTCTAGTACTCTCTGCTTTCAACCAAGATCTATCTAACTTTAGCTATAATATGTCTTTAGTACCAAGGCGTCTCCTAAACCCAGCCCTCACATCTGACAGTTCTCTGCTGAAGTGCTTTTCCAGTTGTTATCTTTTATAAGTGGAATATTTATATTGTGATTAAAAGATTCTAGAGAAAAAGGGAAATCAAACATTTGAGTAAGATACCAAATTTATTTCTCAAAGCGTAAGGAAAGATAATTGGTAAGTTTATTTGGAGAGAAAAAGATTGAATAAGCAAAGGACTTCTGAAAAAACAAGAATGAAGTGGGAGGCATAGCACTCCCTTTTCTCAAAACCTACTTACTATACAGCTGTAATAAATAACCAAACAGCATGGTATTCATACAATGATAGTCACAAAGACCAATGAAACAGAACCAAAAACCCAGAAACTAACCTTTTTATTTATGGTCAACTGATATTTTTATTTATGGTCAACTGATAGGAAACAAATCCTATCAAACAGGTAAATGACAACCTCTTCAACAAGTGGTGCTGACAAACTGAACTACTATTTTAAGAAAACTGAAGCAGGATTCACACCTCTCATCATACACAAAAAACCAACTTGAGGTAGATCAGAGACCTAGCTTTGAAGTCCAAAACAATAAAGATAATAAGAGACAAAACAAGACAAAGTTTAGAAGGCCTAGCCTATGGTATAAAGGAGCTGACAAAATACAGCCAGAAATAAACAACCAGGGGGGAATAAACTTGATAAATGGGACATTCTAAAGAATGAATCCTTGTGCTCATCAAAAACGTTTTCCAACAAGGTGAAAAGAAAATCTATTGTCTGTGAAAAATACAACATTTGACAATACCATCTAAGACAGGAGTTTCATAACAAAAGTTCCAGAATACTACAGGGCCTCTTTGTTGTTGTTAAGTGCCTAGAGTCGTAAAAAAACCATAGAGACTCTATGAATGAAAGTCTTGAACACAAAACTTTCATCTTTTCTCCAAGTTCATAGTTTCCTGAGGCATGCGTTTTTGGAAGTGGATGCAACTCCTGCTTCTAAGCCTATTTTATTGGCGATAACCAGAAAAAGCAGGCCCTCAGGTCCCAGGCCCTCAGACCTGAAAGCCTTTTTAAATAGGAAACCAAATAAAATCCGCTCACACCCTATTGTGAACAACAGCCACACCCTAGTCTCAACCCCAAACCAGCCATTCCACTCATCTTCCCAGCCTGGAAATATCCCCAGGGGGAAAAGAGAAAAGACCCATAACCAATTACAAAACAGGCAAAAGACATGGAAAGACTTCACAGAGGAGGATATTTGGGTGAGCAACAGACACATGAAGAAATGCTCAAAATCACTGGTAATAAGAGAGATGCAAATAAAAACCACAATGAGATACCATCTCACCCCAGTAGCAATAGCAAAATTTAACAGGACAACAAATAATAAGTGTTGGAGAGAATGTGGAGAGATAGAAACTCTCATTCACTGTTGGTGAGATTGTAAAATGACATAACCACTCTGGAAGGTAGTTTGACATTTCTTCAAAAAGCTGAACTTAGAAATTCCACTGCTAGGAATACAACCAGAGAAAATGAAAACTAAGACACAAATGGAAATTTGTATATCAATGCTCATAAAGTTATTCATTAACTCAAGAACATAGAAACAGATCAAATGTCCAATCACAAATGAATTGATTGAAAAATTGTGGTACATTCACCCACTGGAATACTATGCAGAACTCAGGAACAATTATTTTGAAAATTACTACATAACTTGGGAGAGACTGGAGCACATTATGCTGAATGAACAGACTCAGTCTCATAAGGGCAAATACTGCATAAAACCATTATTTCAGAAATAGAAAGAAAACTAGTAAAACATGTCTGAGGATCCAAGGAGGGGAGGGTGGGAGTAGAGGAGTAAGGACCAGCAGGAAGGTCATCATAGGGTAGCACAATTTGGTAAGGGTTGTTGTTGTTGATAAGTGCAGTGGAGTTGCAGACAACTCATAGGGACCATATGAAGGCGAGTCCTTGACGCTTGGTAAGGGTGTTGTTGTTGTTGTTATGTGCCGTCGAGTTGCCTGCGACTCATAGCGACCCTATATACAACAGCCCTAAACTCCACTCTGTCCTGTGCCAATCGCACTGTCTCTGACACTCCCATCCCAATTACCCCAGTCACTGAATCAATCCACCTCATAGAGGGCCTTCCTTTCCTGCACCGTCCCTCCACCCTCTCAAGCATGATGTCCCTCTCTAAGGACCGGTTTTTCCTCACAACATGTCCAAAGTATGTAAGACGGAGCCTCAGAATCCTTGCCTCCAAGGAGCCATCCGGTTTAACCCTCTCCAGGACAAATCTGTTTGTTTTCCTAGCAGTCAATGGTATTCTCAATACTCTTCTCCAGCACCATATCTCAAAGGGTAGGGGTGGTAAAAGAAATGGGAAACATCTGGTGAGAATCTGAAAAGACAGGATAAGGTGGACATACTTCGATGATGATTAATTCTATAAAATATAATGAATGAGAATGTGTGATACGTAATGTGAATGAAGGATAGTGTGAAACACAACATTTACGAACATTTTAAGCAAACTAATATAAAATAATTTTTCTTTAGAAAAAGGAAGATAAACTCCATGGCAACCTGTTTTGTGTCTTCTATGTGAGTGGTGCATATCTCATGGACTGCCAAAAGAGCAAACAGATATGACTTGGGTAAGGTGCAGCCAAAATGCTCCTTGGAGGTAAAGATGATGAAGCTTGATGTTATATACTTTGGACATGTTGCTAGGAGAGCTTGTTCCTTGAGTAGAGACATCATGTTTGGGAAGGTGGAGGAATACGAAGGAGAATGAAACCTTCTACCAGTTAGACTGACACAGTGACTGCAGCAATGGACTTGAGTGTATTAGAGATTGTGAGGCTGGCACAGGCTAAAATAGGATTCAGATCTGTTGTTCATAGGCTCAATGACACCAGACAACATGAATTAAATATTTCCTGAGGGAGTGAATGAATGCCCATATTTCTCTTCATGTATATGATTGGTGAACAGTATCACCTTAGAGCTGCTGCTGGATGAGAAATCATTGCATGCCACCCATCTGGAAGGTGTCGGACATCTGGGGTAACCAAAATCAATGACTGTATTTTCCTTTCTCTCACTCCTTAATTCTTCCTATCACCCTTTCCTTACTCAGTTCTCTTGCTTTTCCCCTCATAATATTAAGTATACTTTTTAGCTGTACATACATTTTCATATTCTTTAGATGTGTCACTATATTAAGTGGTGAGCTCCTTGAAGACAGGACAAAGATGCCAGACTGTACTAGACAAAATCTTCAAAGAAAATGGACTCAACAGCAGATTTTCAGTCCTACTGGGGCTCTTAACCATGCAAACTGCCTGTCACGGGTACTGAGCTCACTGGCCAGCTCTTCTCTTTTCCACAGAAGCTTTAGTGTTGCTGACAGCCCAGAGCTCCACACCTAAGATAGACCTCTCAAGAGGAGCCCAGTGTCCTACGTGTTTTCAGAGCCAGGAAAGTGCTCTCTGCAGAGTCCATCCATCCCCTCTGCTGGCCCCATTCCCTCTCATTCTGCAAGAAGTAATAATAAAGACACTTCTTTCTCTAACTATGAAAGAAAACCACATATTCTGTTACCTCATAGTAACCACCACCCAATGCCATCCTGATCTACACAAGCTCCACCAATCAACCCAGTGAGTCACAGATCCAGCCTGAACGCCAGTGGGCTAATGTCATTGCCATCCAAAAGAAGCAAAAAGTGACCTTTGCCATGCTTGTCAGTGTTAATTCTGCTCCTTTTGTGCATATCCCAAGCTCACGTTTACAAAAGCCTGTCCAGTCAGGCTGGTTTGAGGAGCCACTCAGGCAACCCCTCCATGCTTGGGATCTGAGCATCAGTATGGTCCCAGAGCTTCCTGTGGGGACCCATAGAAGGAGAGGACCTCATCTGCAGAATGCCAACCCATCACCACCTTTGAAAAGCAATTTGTAGTCAGTCTTCTGGTTGATGTGTCTGCTATCTAGTTTAGATCGTGTGAGAAGAAGGTGTCTTTATTTTTTTACCAAACAGAACATGTGGTAGCCCTGAACATGTCAGAAAGAACCAGCTATTAGTCTGTTTTATTAATTTTTAGAGAAGAGATAATTTGTACATTTCCTATATCAAATTAGGAAACAATTGAATGGATGAAGATAAGACAATTTTAAGGAGTCCTTTGTTGAATTGTTTGCTCTTTGTGCTATAGAATTTAGAAAATAAAGCATTTAGAAACTCTCTATTTGACACTACATAAAATGTTTGTGTAGGTAAATATGAATAATAAAAGAAAAATGACTTTGCCTTTAAAAATTAGCACCTCCCCAAGCCAGTATAATTTATACTGTAGTTCTTCATCTTGGCCAGGCCATCAACATTCCTATCCTAAAAACTTCTGTGATGAGAAGACATGGTGATATAATTTGGGTAAACCAAGCTAAACCCATTGAAGTCAGGGAATATAGGTATTTGGATACCACTGCTGCCTCAAGTACCAGAAGGGTTACTCATGGTGGATAGATTACAACAGATATCAAGACAGATTAGGAAGAAGGATTGGCTATCTGATTCTAAAATAATGGGCCTTCAGACACCCTCTGAACAACAGAGGAGAGTGCAGCCAGATGATCCTTGGAGGCAAAGATATTTTTTTACATGTAGCTAAGAAAGGATCTCCCTTTGAAAGGGACATCATGTTTGGAATGATGGACATTCAACAAAGGAGAGAAGGCTCTCAATGAGATAGCTTGGTACAGTGACTGCAACAATGGGCTCTAGTGTGTCAGAGATGGTGAGGCTGGCACAGGCTAGGGCAGGGTTCAAATCAACTGTTCATACGGTTGCTGTGGGTTGTTTGTAGTCCATTTGATAGCACCTAAGAACAACAGCAAGTGGTGTTTGGGAGTATGATATTTATCTTAAATGAGAGAAGATGTTAGCACTGAATTTTGCAATTATTCATTTGGAGTAATTTTTGTTAACATTTGATAAATGAGATTTCCAGAAACTCCACTGTTAGTCCATTACTTAGGTAGTTCTAGTTCTGCTAATGGTTGCTGTTATGTGTCAGAGAGTTGCTTGTGACTCATAATGACTCTACGTACAACACCTCTAAACCTTTCTCTGTCCTAAGCCAAACTCATCGTCCCTGACACATCTATTCTCATTACCCTTGTCACTGAGTCAGTTCATCTCATCAAGGGTCTTCCTCTTATTTGTTCTCCCATGTCCCTCTCCAAGGACTAGTCCCTTCTTGCAACATGCCCAAAGTATGTCAGATGAAGCTTCAAAATCCTTGCCTCCAAGGAGTAGCCTGGTTTCACCATCTCCAGGTTGAACCTTTTTGTTCTCCTAGCAGTCCATGATTTGATACTTTTCTCCAGCACCACAACTCAAAGGCATCAATTCTCTTTCTATCATCCCTAGTCATTGTCCAGCTCTCTGATGCATAACAAGTGATTGTGAAGGCCATGACCTAGATCAGGGACATTTGCTCTGTAGGGCTCTGGTGAGGTCCTTCACAGCAGATTTTGCCAGTGTAATCTATCTTTTGATTCCCCGGCTGCTGGTACCAAGAGTGTTGATTGTGGAGCCAAGCAAGCTGAAACTGTTAACAATAACAATTTCTTCACTGTCTGTCATGATGCAGCTAATGGTAGAGAAAAGATAAAGAAAGGCTTCATAATTATTAAGCATTTGATGATATTAAATAAAATATTAGGAAACTGAATCAGTAGTAGGTAAAAGAGTGGAACATTATGATCAAACATGGTTTGCCCCAGGAATCTAAAGTTGGATGATTATTTAAATATTACTGTGTAGGTAATTATATCTATAGATTGAGAAAATTATTCAAGAAGCTGGACTCTGTCAAGAAAATTGTGATATTAAGTTTGGAGGAAGATTTATTAATAACCTTCATTAAATGTATAACACAATCTTACTTGCTGAAGTTGAGGAGGACTTGAAACCCTTGCTATTGTATTGTTGTTGTGTATGGTTGAGTCAGAACTGACTGTGGCTGACCCTCAGGTGGGTTTTCAGAAACAGTTAGTCACATGGGAGGAGATTGTCCATTCTTCTCCCGCTGAAGCACTGTATCTTTCTTGGATTGCAGTTGCTACTCGACCAATAGGTAACATCATGATTGATGGAGTAAAGATTGAGGCTGTCAACAACTTCATCTTACTTGGACCTACAACCAATATACCTGGACCAGCAGCCAGGAGATCAGTAGACTTATTGCAGTGATAAAGTCTGTAGTCAAGGAGCTCTCCAAATTACTAAAAAGTAATGATCTCAGTTTTAGGACTATGGTGTGCCTGATTCAGACAAGGGTCTTTTTAATCACTTGCTATGTGGCTTAGAGCTGGACAATAAATAAGGATGACAGAAGAAGAATTGATGCGTTTAAACTTTGGTGATGGAAAACAGTACTGACTATCCATGTACTGTCATAGAACAAACACAAATGTCTTAGAGAAGGTACAGCCAGAGTGCTCATTGGAGGCAAAGATGATTAAGCTTTGTCTCATATATTTTAGGCATGTTCCTAGGAGAGATTATTCCCTGAAGTGAGAGAACATGCATGGGAAGGTGGAGGAGTGGCAAAGTAGAAGACCCTCGACCACAAAGGTTGGTATGGTGATAGTCTTGAGTATGTCAGAGATTGTGAGGATGGCAAGAAACAGGGCAATGCTTAGATTATTTATAGGGTCACTATGAGCATACTTGACTGGATGGTGTCTAACATATAAGTATGATCTAGTGTGAAAATAATGTATTTGAATTTTCTAAATAAACCATCATAAAAAATTTAAAAAGAACATATGTTCATATGTTCATAGGGTGTCAAACCAACTTAACTTTAAGACATACACAGATGTGTATTCTATTCACTACTTTGTTCCCCTGTGCCTGACACATAGACACTATCACTTTCTTTATCTGATTCATTCATTCAATTTCAAACATTTTGCACACAGGAAGAAGGATTGGCCATCCACTTCTGAAATAGGCCTCTGAAAATGCTATAGAACTCGACGGCACAACTATTTAAATAAGGGATATTATTTATGTGCATGTGGATTTGACTTCCAAAGATGGGTTAGAATAGAAAGTAGTTCCCCAAATCCCACATAGCACAGCATTTGATCTGAGTCATGGGTATATGTGCATTCTCCCTTTCTAGAATATATAGACTTCCCAAAGGTAATCAGAGACTTAATTTTTTTTGTGTTGGAAAGCACAGCGCCTGTGATGGTGTAAACACTCAATATAGTTTCACAAGGATAAAGAAGGAAGGAAGAGAAAAGGAAGGAAAGGAGACAAATCAATAAAAAAAAGACAAACTAGTGTCAGTCTTGGACACCAGATAAGTGTGTGTGTGTATGTGTATGTCTATGTGCACATGTATGTGGGGGTGCATGGGCGAGCACCTATGTGTGACTATGTGTACTACTCATGCATATGCATCCTCTAGAGGCAGTATTTAATCTCTTTGAAGATAGGAACTCAAGAGCAATAACCCTTTTTTCCTGACAAAGGACTCGTACCACACAGAGCTGGCTTACTCACAGTCTTAATCCCTCTGGGTACATCGGCACTGCTAGGGCTGAGTTGCAGCAAGAGAGTGGTTGACTTAAATCGGTATATGAGACTCAGGGTATGTCCTAGGGTTACTGTGAGGACCATCATGGCTGCACAACATTCAACAAACCTGGTATGGTGTTACTTTGCTCAGAAGACAATGCCACACGGATGTGTTATCTTGGGGTCAGACTGACATCATTTGGTGAGTGTGATAGTGAGAAACCATGAACTCTTTTTGGGGAAAATATTAAATGAGAAATTTATGAAGAGCTGTATCAAGTACTATATCATTCAATCTGTCATTTTATTTCATGTGAAAATATTGACACCTTTTCATTTTGAACATGACAATTTCATGTGCTTCTAACTAGTCTCTATTTTCCATATTGAAATGGATCAGAACATTAAACATTAAACAAAAATGAAAGAAATTCCTTTTTTTAAAAAGAGGCTTTGCTGTAACTTTTTGGCTGTTTTAGAAGTTGTGAATATGAAGTAGAAATATTTCTGGGAAGAGTTAAAACCCAAGTCCTTTTGTAAAATTGGTCTTTATTTAATTATAAACATGCATTTTGTCTTGTAAGATTATTATGATTGTATAATGCCGTTATTGTCAAAGTATTTTTAGATCCTCACTGTACACTCCCTTTCCCATCACCCTACCCACTGGCTGGCTAATTTCTGCTCCCCTTTTCTCTCTTCTTGTCTCTGTCACCTTCCCTAATTGTTTCTATTTGTGTGTAAACCTTTCCCCCACCCCCATTTCATGAACTATGCATATCCTGTTCTACATTGTTAACTGCAATACACATAATATCTCAATATACATTCATGTCAGATTGAGCATCTCTTCTCTATTCCAATATTGTGTTCATTATCTATCCATTCTTTCCCTGCTCTCCTCACTACCCCACTTGCCATAATCATCCTATATTTAATAGTTTTAGGTAATATTTATCACTCATTCTGTGAGTTATTTCTCTTAGCATAACATCCTCTAGACTCATCCATGTCATGTAGTATGTCTCAAGTTCTTTATTGTTTTTCAATACTTGGGTTTAGAAGGGGTAGTGGTACTAGGAATATTGTAACTGATGTTAGATGGATCTTGGCTGAAAGCAGGGAATACCAGAGGAATGTCTATTTGTGTTTCATTGACTATGCAAAGGCATTTGACTGTGTAGATCATAACAAAGTATGGCTGACTCTGAGAAGAATGGGAATCCCAGAACACTTGATCATTC
>NW_006400144.1:1119819-1129544 GCF_000299155.1 Elephantulus edwardii
GATTGGCACAGGACAGAGCGGAGTTTAGGGCTGTTGTACATAGGGTCGCTATGAGTCGCAGGCGACTCGACAGCACATAACAACAACAACAACATATGTGCATTCTTCCTTTCTAGAATATAAACTTCCCAAAAGTAATCGGAGTCTTAATTTTTTTTGTGTTGGAAAGCACAGTGCCTGTCATGGTGTAAACACTCAATATAGTTTCATGGGAGAAAGAAGGAAGGAAGAGACTTTTTTATTTTAGGACTCGATAAATTGTAAATTAAGATGAATATATATCATAAGAACTGAAATAGAAACATTAAAAGACTGTCTTCATTATCTAATTGTTGTTGTTGTTGTTATGTGTTGATGCGTTGATAGTAACCCTACACACAACAGCTTCTAAACCCTGCCCATCCTGAGCTAATCTCATTGAGTCAGACACATCTACTCCCATTTCCCCAGTTATTGCTTCAATCTGTCTCATACTAAGTCTTCCTCTCTTCCATTGACCCCGCCCCCCTTCCTGTGCCCATCTTTTTATTGGATTATTTACCTTTATCTTGTTGTGGTGGACCCTCCATCCTTCCAAGTGTGATGTCCTTCTCCAAGGACTGGTCCCTCTGGCAACATGCCCAAAGTATGTGAGACAGAGCTTCAAAATCTTTGCCTTCAACAAGCAACTTGGTTTCACCTTCTCTAGGACAGACTATTCTAGCAGAGCTACTATAATGATCTTAATAAGCAGAAATTTGGCCTCTTAAAAGTCAAAACAACCCAAAATGAATATAAACGGCTAAATGAAAATCCATTATCTTTGTAAACTTTAACTCAATCACAAGGAAAAGGGGCTTTCTTTCAGTTAGGTGTGATTATGGCTTACTGCAATAATGAACTGAATATTTCTAAATAAACTGAATATTTGATCTGTATAAATGAAATATACATTTGTATTAAAGTGTTCACTTCCTGTAACATGTCAACCTTTAGCTTAGAAGTGGATTACACATTAAAGTATTAAATATGTTATTGCATGCTGGTACTTCCCTTTTTCTTTCTCTCCTCCTGGCTCCACAGGTCTATTTCTAGATTCATGTTGCTCTTTTTTTCTTTTTCCCCTTTTTGTTTGGTTTTTTATTTGTGATTTTTAACAAAAGTATACAGAAAGGTTGTGTGTGTGTGTGTGTGTGTGTGTGTGTTAATTTTAGTGAACGTTTACAGATTTTCATTCATTCATTGTTGCATTTTTCTCCCTGCCCAATCCTCCCCTCAGTTCACTCTTTGCTTGAAAAGTAAAAGAAAAATTCTTTCATTGGTATACAATCCTCCCCTCCCCGAGTACACTCCACTATGCAACCTTCATTCTGGACTCTTTTCATAACCATAATACCTCATCAATATATATCGCTTTTAAACTGTTCTCTCCCTCATCTGTTTCAGTGCAGACTAAATAATTTATACAATTTTTCTCAGTCTCACTTCAACCCTGATGTCATGTTGCTCTTATTAACCTACAGTCTCAGTGGCAACCATGTGGATGCCACTGTGTTTCTCTCAGTAGCTGTCCAGAACAAGAGGCTGGGTGAGGAGAAATGTACCATCACCAATGGTATTGGGCCTGAGGTATGCAGTGTTCATTTGACTGACTTCCAAGGCCAGGAAAACAGCTGGGCTTCAGACAGACCTGGCCACAGCAGGTTACAGCTGACTCTGTCATGCTGGCATGCAAGGATGTTTCCATTTTGAGTCACTTTTCAGCAACGCGTGAATCATCTCCACTCTCCTTGTTCAGCTGTTTGCTGGCTCTGTGGCTAAAGAGGGTGGAAGAGCTTTTCTATTAAACAGGCCTTTTAAGCAAAGTGCCTCCTCAGAAAACAGGGTCCTATCCAGGAGGACACTGTCCATGTTAAGAGGGTCCTCTCAGAAGTGAAGGGATTAGCTAAACTCTCATCAGCCTGGAGAAACTGTGCACAGAAGTGAAGACTGATTTGGTTTAGTTACCAGAGAAGTGTGTTTTCCTTGTTCATTTTTGTTTTCTGTTGACTTGAAAAATCAGAAGCGTGTTCCCTTTTGTGAGAGATTTTAGTTTCACTATGCCTCCTGGGCCTGTGGCTAGTATCTTTGTGCTTTGTCATCAGAAAAATAAGAAGCATCTGAAATCACTGGTCCCTGGGCTTGACCACAGGAATTTCTGAAAGCATATGCCATTTTTTCCTGGTTTAAAAAGTATATACTTACCAAGAATTGGCTTTGGGTTTTGTTGTTGTTTTTAGCTCCCTTTTTCCCTTTTTCTTTCTCTCAATTTCTTTTTTTTTTTAACTTCTAGAAAGTGATCAGTGATTAAATTACTTTTTATGTTACCCCATTTAAAACAAAATGTAAGCTGTGGGCCCTGGATTCCAGCTGTTTTTGTGTGATCTCTGTTCTCAGACAGGAGACGTGAGGGTGGGTGTGGCTGGGGTTGGCTTCTGCTTAATCACTGCACTGAGCTCAGAGCCTTCTAAACTCAGAAGATTGGAATGGCCCTTCCAGTACAGCTCCCACAGTGAGGCTTCCAGAAATGAAGCCTCTTTGAGGGCAGAGAAGTCGAGATTTCAAGCTGATCAAGCGGACGTGACTAGCATAAGATTTAAGCTGATTAATGTGTCAGGTCTTCACCACAGGGCTTCCCAGGCACCAAGGAGATTTATCTACTCTCCTTGTCTTTTGCTTCTCATCCAGGGCGTTTCAAATTGGTGCCTGGTCTTGGGGGCCACAGTAAATGAAGGGTCCCTTCCTCTACATCTTGGTGGGACTAGGGTCACAGAAGGGGTGGAATGGAGAGCCCCAACCTTTATTGCTGACTCCTGTCTTCCCTTCACAGCTTCATATTTACAGATCCCTAAGATTCATTGTTTCATAATATTTTTTTTCCATTTAAAGCAAGAATCTTTAAAATGGGTCAGTATTTTATTTCAGAAAGGATTACTTGGCCTAATGTGGAATGAGCTGAAGCAGATAGAAGGAGGGAGTTACTGGGCTGAAACTGAAGTTGAAAATCTAGTTGGAAATAAAAAAAATTTCTGATCTCAGTAATTCATTTCTACCCACCCCCATCCTTGTCAAACTTATCTTCTTTATAGCTTCTGAAATTATCTTGAACACATACTGTGTTGCTCAGGTTCTTCAGTGACTCACCATCACTGGAATAACAGAATCCCCAGACTCATAAACTGGATGTCCAAGGATACCCCATATGTCTTCACTACTCCTGCAAACTCCATGGCTAACTGAAGCCTCACACCTGGCAGGCCCTTCATGCAGATTATAGGTTCAAATCTGCCCTGTGCCATGCTCAGGATATGACTATCTTCTTTGATATTTTTCCTTACTGACTTTATTATTTTAGTCTTTTCTAAGAAAGTTCTTTCCTTTAGCTTATGACTTTTCTTTAGAGTTGTTTTCATTTACTTTTTTATTTTTCCATTTTTTCAAAGACCATCTCCTTCATCAAATCATTCTCCATCCCTTATCATCATCTCACTTTCATTTTCCTCTAGTGGCTCCTGGTGTTCCCATAGTAGTCTAGTGGTAAGAAGCAGTGTTACAATCCCAAAGGCATGTAGTTCAAATCCACCAGCTGCTCCTGTGGGAGAAGGATGGGCAATCTCATCCCTCGTGATTAACTGCCTCTGAAAATCCACTGGAGAGTCAGTTATGGGTCAATTCTGAATTGAGGACACACAAAAACAGCTGCTTGAGGGATGGTGTTCTGATGTACTCCTCCCTACAAATCTTTATCATACTGAATATAGTGCTGAGAGCATAGAACGAACATAGACAGTAAAAAGGCCATGTTGATGAAACAAATTCTGGTGTCCCCAGTGCATAATAAGGCTAACCTTTAATTATTTAACATACAACTAAGAGGCAAAAGTGACCTAAAGTTTAGAATAAAAATGGAAATATTTTGTCCATTGTTGCTTTCTGATTTCACATGTGGAAAGTGAAGATTGGTATCAGAAAATGGGAAAGATAATTGAGTAGTTGATTTTCTGCTGTTCCACTGTGCTAGCCAGAAACAGGGATGCTACTGTCCAGACTATGTTCAGAACTGTAGAATTTTAGTAAAACCTAAGGGATCTCATCATAGTGCAAGGATATAACTCATTCAATCCAGAGTTTATTTGCTTTTAGAGAAGTATTCTGAAGCCAAAAGTGTTACAGGTAAGACTGAGAGTTCTCAATTAACATAAGTATTTATCCTCCTCAAAAAGCCTAGGTAAAAATGAACCTTTCAGCTCTGTGGCCTTTGGTTCATACTTTTCATGAGCTATGACATGTATATATCACAACATCACAGTCCTTCTTCCTAGCCCTCATGCACTACAGCCTTGACGTTATAGCCTGTGAGAGGCATGATAAGGAACTGAGTGGAGACTGCAACAACATCCATGTTCAAATAACATACTTGTTCTTCAGGAATGGTTGGGCACCAGAGATCATCCTTTCAGTCTCAAAAGTCAAGAGGAGACAAGACATGCTTTATAATACATCTCTGAAGTGTTTCATGACACAAACAAAACCCCCACCACACTTTGAATTTTCCTGCCTGATCACAACAACTGTGCATCATCACATTATCCCAGCTGGAACTTTTCTTGAAAGATAGAAGTCAGACTACTTAGCACCCATAGTGGTTATATCAGATGTAACAGGTATTTAGACTAGAAAGATTTAATTCATGAGGATTTCATTGCTGACTAATTTGTTTTCACTATAAGAACGGTTAATGAAGAAAAATTCTCAATCTGGAAGTCTTTCATAGACTTGAAAAACTGATGTAGCTATCATACCTCCAACTGACCAGGGTAATAATCATATGTTCATTTCAAAAAGTAATTACACTATTTGGAGGTAAATATTACCTTCAATAAATTCTATGGATGGTTTTTGAAGATAATTTTAATGAAGTACTTTACACATCTTCTTTTCATGGAAGACTATTACTGTGGAATAGTATAGCCCTGACTGTGATCGGTAATCAAGAGGATATCTTGATAGACCTGTGGGCTATGGGATCTATGATTTACCTCTCTTCTATCCTGGAAACTGAAAGTCAACATAGACATTTTGCATGTGACCTCTTGCAAATTCCTTATTTGTAGCCATTCTTCTGGCTACTGATTATCACCTTACCCGGAACTCAAGATAAAAAAGAAAACATTAAAGGCAAATTCACAATTGTACATTAATACCAAAGGGCATGTGAGCATACACGTGCAGCGACAATGACTGTTAAGCCTTCTTGATTGATTCTGGAGTGAGGCAGGCAGAGGTATGTTTGTGTTGGAGGCACAAATGCTGAGTTGAGCAGCACCTGCTGTCTTGTGATCTGACCATTTGGCTTGAAAGGTCCAAAGGGATAGAGACTTCACTCTGATTCTTTGGAGGACTGTGAACAGCAGGACATCCCTGAAGAACAAAGAGCCTCCCAGACAAATGTGAAGGCTGCTTTTTATCAGCAAGGATCACATTCCCAGCCACAGCATGACAGACAAATGCCAGGCCAGATGCAGAGATACAATCACTGGCCTGACATGTCTGTACCTGTATTATGTGATAGGGCAGATGCTACCTCAGTGTGAGTACAGGTGCAGGTGAAGCAAAGGGGATAAAAGCTTCTTTCTGAAACAAAATGTACAAAGTTTCAGGCCCATGCACAAGCTTACACTTCCATTATTGATCCAGTTCTGCATGTGACATAAACTGTTGTTATATGGTGCCTGCTTAGGGCTCTCTGACACTAAAGAAGCTGTAGTAGCAGCCATCTCTTGGGCATCTTTTTATCTGCCAGGGCCTTGAGGCCTTCCTTCACTCACTGTTGTGGCTTTCACCCTCGATGTCAGGACCACTGTCATGCTGCTAGGTGTACTTGGAAGTGTCATGGAGAGCAATTGTCTTCATACAAGCATCATAAGTAGGGCTGATGCACCTACTTCTCCTGATCTTTCTCACTGTTTGGGGAAACTTGACCTGAACCATAAAATCACACTAACTGTTCTACCCCTACCCTATAGCATGTTCAACACTAACCACATCAACTGACCATTGATATCATAGGTCTATTTTTCCTACTTATTAATTCAAATTTTTACAATTTGTTAAAAAAAATTCAGCTTTAAATCTGAAGTTGGAGAACATTCAGTTTCCCAGTCAGTGTTCCACATGTTTTATGGATGAGAGGTTGAGATGAATGACTTTCTCTGTATAAGAATAGAAATACCATGCCATCATAGAAAATAAAGGAGCTATTTGCACCTAAGATCAACAGTCTCAGTCTTGGAAGATAGAAATTGTTGATGTCCTTCAAAGAAATATGATTAATCATTTGGCTATTGATGGGAACATTATTATACTATTCTTTCTACTTCTTGTCTGCATTTTTCATCTCTTTGGTTTTCTTCTTATTCTTGCTGCTAGGATTGCCTTTCTCTTGGAATTTGTCCTTCCTGTGCTTTCTGTTTTGAAGATTTCTTGATGCACATAAAACTGAATCCAGATTCATAAAATCACTGATTTTTCTACTTACTACTCCAGAAAACATGCTCTTCTTGGACACAATTTAAGTTTTAAAGTTGGAGTTAGTGTTCACATGACTGCTGATTCACTTGACATTTTGAGAAGTAAAACAAAGATTTACTTTAGTCTTTACTCAGGTTCCTGAGTCAAACTATAGTACAATATTATATTCAGGGTATTTCTTTCACTCAATAAACTTATTCCAGGATTGTATTTCTATTCATTTTGGTGTGCTTTTATTCAGTTCATTCTATTTTTATTACAAGATTAGATTTTTTTTAACTCTTTGCCTCACAACTGGACCAACTGGAAAAGTTTAGAAAAATTTGAGGTTGTCAAGAATTTAATTTTATTTCGTTCCACAATCGATACCCATAGCAGCAGCAGCTCAACATGTTGAGTTTGGGCAAATTACTGTTAAAGACCTCTTTAAAGGGCCAAAAAACCAAGATGACAGTTTAATGACTAGAGTGTCTGATCAAAGTCATGTTTTCAGTTGCTTCAGTTTCATATGCACATGAAAATCAGAAAATGAATAAGAAAGATCAAAGAAGAATTGATGTCTTTGAACTTTGATGTTGGTGAAGAACAAACAAATCTTTCTTAGAAGAAGTGCAGCTGAAGTGTTCCCTAGAGATGAGAATGATGAAATTTCATCTCATATATTTTGAATTTATTGTCAGGAGGTGCTAGTTCTTGGAAAGACGTCCTCCTTGAAAAAGTGAAAGAAGAGCAAAAGAGAAGAGGACTCTCAACAAGATGGAATGACTGCAACATTAGTTGAGATGTTGAGTATTGTAGTTGACTCAAAGACACCTAACAACAACAGCTATGGTCAAGATACTAAAGATCGTCTATTATAAATGAAATCTTTTTACTTCATTTTTTTAGAACAGATTTACATTTACAGAGAAATTAGCAAATTAGCAGAATTGTAGAGTTCTCATTTCTCTCTTGGTCACAATTCCCCTATCCTTGTTACCTCATCTTGTTATAGTATATTTGTTACTACTAATGAGCAAATACTAGTATACAATCCCAAATTGAATTCCAAAGAATGTTTCTATTTCCTTAATGCCCCTTCTCTGTCCAAGAGACCCATCTATGATTCCACATCCTGTTTAGTCCTCATGTCTTCCTAGGCTCCTTTGGACTGGGATACTTTAGAAGGCATGTTAATATCTGCTGAGTTTTAGGAGCTAAGGAATCATAATGGCAAAGTATGTTATTCTTTATACTACTAACTACAAGGCCAGTGGCTGACTTTGTCAGTCACTCCAAAGAAGGAAGATGAGGCATCTTCTCTCTAGGGATTTACAGTGTGGGAAAGCTTGAGAGGATCGCCATGAGTTGGAGTGGACATGACAACACCATGTTGGGTTTTAGTTTTTTTGTAAGGTATATTTAGGATGTCCCTCTGTTGAAAATGATCAAATGCTTTTGTTATGAGTAGATTGAGGTCATTGGTTTGGGAGAGGAAGAGCACAGACTTCAAGTGCCATTTTCATCACATGATACCACCAGCATGTTGTGAGTATTGATGTTGACCCTGATCATCTGACAGAGGCAATGTCTATCAGATTTCTTTATTGTAAAGTTTTTGTGTGTATTTTTATTTTTTAAATCAAGTCAGTATGAACTCATGGATAGTCATTTTGTAGTTTGGGTTATAATAAATTGGTATTTTATTTTGATAATGAAATTGTTGTAGTTTTGGCCACTGGAAGCTTTTTCATTTGACACCTGTGACCTTTTGACGTACCACCATCAAATTTCTTTATTGTTGGTTTTAGTTTGCTTTTTGTTATTTTGCTTTATTTTAGCACTGCCTTACTTTCTGAAACTGAAACAGTCTCGTATTTTTTTTTCTATGTCAGTCCTAGCACTGGCCACTTCTTCAAGAAGTTCTGGTATCACTTATTGAATATGACTTTACAATCCAAATTCTGAGACTTCAGTGCACTTATGAGTATTCAGTGATATTTATTTAGACCATCTTAATTGACAAAGCAGAAACATATGCATGTTTATAGGAAGGATCAATTGCTGAAAAAGGATATTATGCTTGGTAAAGCAGAAGGGCAGTGAAAAAGTAGGACTTCAAAGAGAGTTTTGGTTTTCCAAACTAGTTTTCCTCTCTTATTAACCTGCATTGTTCTCCTTTTGCTTTATAAGTTTTCAAATTTCATAATTGTATTTAATAAGAAGAGTGGGGGAAACTGGGTCTATATAATATACAGGCAAAACTTTTATTTCTCTAGTTTAAGAATACATAAGTATAATGGAGATGCTAAAGAAATTTGCCAAGTATTCTTTTTTTAAAAAAAGTATATAATTGGGTCTCGTCATTATTCCAGACTTGTGGCTCAATAGTACATTATTCATCTTTAAGATCAGCTCAATTCATTATCATCAAATTGGAACCAGCTTACCAGGGTTTTCAGAGACTGTAAAATCACATGGGAAAGACTGACCATCTTCTTTACAAAGAGCCAATGTTAGATTTGAAATGTCAGAGGGGTGAAGTCTATGGGTCTCCAACACAAATCCCTATGAACTATGCCAATAATACTCCTATAAGATCTCATTGTTAGGTAATTTCAAGATGAGTGGAACTCAAAGCGAACCTATGAGCAACAGTTCTGAATGATGCCCTATCCTGTGTCATCCTCCTTATCTCTGACATGCTTGAGCCAACTGCTGCTGTTATTGTCTCAGTCTATCTCATTGAAGGTATTCCTCTCCTTCACTGACCCCCCATTATTCCTAGCATGATGTCTCTTTCCAAAGGATAATCTCTCCTAATAACTTGCCCAAAATATATGAGACAGAGCTTCATCATTCTTGCTTCCAAGGAGCACACTGCATCTTTCCCCAGACATATGTGTTTGTTCTTTTGACACTGAGATGAGACATAAAAATATGCGAATGGGGGAGAAAATCTGCATTCAATGAGTTGAATTGAGCATTTTTAAACTATTTTTATTGGTTTCTGTACAATAATTTGTTTACATTGTGTTTCATTCATGTACGTTGGTTTTTTGCACAACCCCGCCCTTCAAATCTGTAAACCATATTTTCCACCCTCCCACCCTCCCCCTCTCACACCCTTCTAACCTACTCTTTGGATATCTATACACGTCTTACGAATTACTCATCTGGGTTTCTGTGGGGATTTT
>NW_006400144.1:1137072-1138179 GCF_000299155.1 Elephantulus edwardii
TTCATACAATCTTTCTTATTCATTATGGGGTTTTATATATTTTATACTTATTTATTTACAAAGTTTGAATACATTGTTTTTCACACTGGATCCTTCCCATTTCCTTCACACATACACTCGCCCCCATCAAATCATGCAACCCTATGATTAACCATTCCAACTCCGCCCATCCTTACCTTTCTGCTTCCACCCTCTTCCACCTTGGATTCTCATACCTATAATACAGTATTTGTCCTTGTGGAAACTGACATAGTTCACTCAGCATAATGCTCTCTATTCCCTCACAAATTAGAGAATAATTTACAAAATCATTGCTCCTGGGAACTACAAGTATTCCGTTGTGTGAATGTAACATAATTTCTCAGTCCATTCTATTATGGTTGGACATGTGGACTGTTTTCAAGTTCTTATAATGGTAAAAATGCTGCTATAAACATTGGTGTACAAATTTCCTTTTGAGCCTCAGTTCTCATTTTCTCAGGATATATTCCAAGCAATGGAGTAGCTGAGTCTTATAGAATTTTTATGTTCAGCTTTTGAGGAAACACCAAATGGCCTTCCAGAGTGGTTGTACCATTTTACAATCCCACCAACAATGTATTAAAGTTCCTATCTCACCACATCCTTTCCAACATTTATTACTTGTTGTCTAGTTAAACTTTGCCACTGCTACTGAAGTGAAATGGTATCTCATTGTGGTTTTGATTTGCATTTCTCATTTCTTCAAGTGTCTGTTGGCCATTCATATACCTTCCTCTGTGTAAGTTCTTTCCATATCTTCTGCCCATTTTGTAATTGGGTTATCTGTTTGTTTTTGTTTTTGTTTTTTTTCTTGTGGAGGCCCAGGAGTACTCTATAAACTTTTGTTATGATACTCTTGACAGAGACGGTATTGCCAAATGTTTCTTCCCAGTTGGTAAGTTTTCTTTTCACCCTGCTGGGAAAAGGTTTTGATGAACACACGGATTTAATCTTTAGAAGGTCCAGAAGTCCAGGCTGGGTTTAGAAGGGGTTGTGGTACTAGGGATATTGTACCTAGTGTTAGCTCAGAGCAGGGAATACCAGAGGAATGTATATCTGTATTTCATTGACTGTGCAAAGGTGTTT
>NW_006400144.1:1139679-1143704 GCF_000299155.1 Elephantulus edwardii
CTCATAGAGGGCCTTCCCCTCCTGCATTGTCCCTCCACCCTCCCAAGCATCATGTCCTTCTCCAAGGACCAGGTAGGTAGCAGTCCAGTTTTGCCAGAACCGTTTGTTGAAGAGGTTGTCATTACCCCATTTGATAGGTTGACCTATAGAAAGCTGGGTCCATTTCTGGGACTCTCAATTCTGTTTCATCGGTCTATGTGTTTATAGTTGTACTAGTACAGTGCTGTTTGATTACTACCACTGTGTAGTAGGTTTTGAGGTCAGGGAATGCTATACCTCACACTTCATTTTTGTTTTTAAGAAGTACTTTGCAAATTAGGGTCTCTTTCCTCTCCAAATAAACTTGACAATTTTTCCTTTCCATCTTTTTGAAAAATGAATTTGGTATCTGTATTGCGATTGTTTTGAACAAATAGAATGCTTTTGATAGGATTGTCATTTTCACAATATTGAGTCTTCCTATCCACGAACAGGGTACATATTTCCATTTCCTTAGGTCTTTTATTGTGTCTTGCAAAAATGTTCTGTAGTTTTCTTTGTATAAGTCTTTTGTATCTCTAGTTAGGTTCACTCCCAAGTATCTCAATTTGTCATTGACTATTGTAAATTGTATTGCTTTCTTGGTTTCTTTCTCTGAGTTCTATTTGTTACTGTAGAGGAATCCCACTGATTTTTGGTTACTGCTCTTGTATCCTGCCACTCTATTACTAACTCAAACAGGTTTTTTGTTGAGTATTTTGGATTTTCTGAGTACACTATCATTCATCTACATATAGCGATAGTTTAATTATCTCTTCAATTATCTGAATGCCTTTTATTTCCTTTTCTTGTAGTAATACCCTAGCAATTACTTTTCAATACAATATTGAATAGAAGTGGTGGCAGTGGGCATCTTTGTGTGGTCCCAGTCTGCAAGGAAAACAATTTTAGTCTTTCTCCATTGAGAATGATATTGGATCTTGGTTTTGCATATAAACTTTTCATTATGTTGAGGAAATTCCCTCTATTCCAATTTTGCTGAATGTCTTTATCAGGAAGAGGTGTTGGATTTTGTCAAATGCCTTTTCTGCATCAATGCTAAGATCATATGGTTCTTGTTATTTACTTTATTAATATGGTGAATTACATTGATCGTTTTTTCTTATATTGAACCACCCTTGCATACTTGTTATGAATCCCACTTGGTCATATTAAATTTTTTTTTAAATGAGCTTTTGGATTCTATTGGCTAGGATTTTGTTGAGGATTTTTGCATCTATATTTGCTTTAAGTCCTCCTCACTTTTAGCAAGCAAGGTTGTGTCATCTACATAATGCAGGTTATTAACTAGTCTCCCTCTAATCCTAATGTCACATTCCTCTTCAAGGAATCCAGCTTCTTGAATAATTTGCTCATCATACAGATTGAATATGCGTGGGAAGAGAATACAACCCTAGCACAGTTCCTTCCAATTTTACACCATGCAGTGTTTCCCTGCTTTGTTTACACAAAAGCCTCCTGTTATACGTAGGTTTTGCATGAGCACAACTAAGTGTTCTGGGATTTTTCATTCTCAATATCAGCCACAACTTGTTATGATCCACATCGTCAAATGCCTTTGCATAGTCAGTAAGGTACAAATATGCATTATTCTGATATTCTTTACTTTCAGCCAGAAGCCATCTGATATCAATAATGATATGTCTGGTGCCACATTCTTTTCTCAATTCTGCTTGAACTTCTGGTAGTATCCTATAGATGTAATGTTCTAGCCATTTTTACATGATCTTCTGCAGTATCTTGTTTGCATATGGTTTTACTTTTATTGCTCCATAGTTGACAAGCATAGACCTCTTCCAGTCCATTGGTCAGACAGCTGTCCTCCAAATTTCTTGGCATAGATTGCTGAGCACATCCAAGAGTGCATCTGTTAATTGAAACAAGTCAATTGGTATCCCATGGAATACTGGGGCTTTATTTTTTGGTCAGTGTCTTCAATGCAGCTTCCACTTCCTCCCTCATTACTGTTGACTCCTGCTTCTGTTTTACTTCCTGAAATTTTTCAGTGTCAATTAGGTATTTTTAGTACAGTGATTCTATTCATTCCCTCCATATTTTTTTTAATGCTTTCTGGGCCATTCATTATTTTGTCCATAGTATCTTTCAATATTGCAACATGAGGCTTAAATTTATTTTTCAGTCCTTTCAGCTTGAGAAATACAGAACGAGTTCTTCACTTTTTATTCTTTAACTCCAACTTTCTGCACATTCCATTATAATACTTTGTGATTTTTTTTAAATACAATTTTTATTTTATGCTGGTTTACTTAAAATGTCTATATACATTGTTTTTCACATCAGATATTCCCATTTCCTTTAATCACCCTTCCCTCAGCCTGTCGAATTGTGAGGCCCTATGGTCTTCACAATTACTTGCTGTGTATCAGAGAACAGGATAATGACTAAGGATAATAAAAGAAAAATTGATAACTTTAAGTTTTGGTTCTGGAGAAGAGTCTTGAACATACTATGGACTTCCAAGAAAACGAATAGGTCTGTCTTAGAGAGGGCTAAACTAAGTTTCTCCTTGGAGGCTAGGATTTTGAAGCTCTGTCTCACATATTTTGGGCATGTGGCCAGGAAGGACCAATCCTAGCAGAGGGCATGATGCTTGGAAGGGTGGAGAGGACAGTATGGAGAGGAAGACCCCGGATGACATGGATTGATACACTAACTAGGGCAAGGGAAGTAGATGTATCAAAATCATTGAGACTGACTCAGGACAGGGAAGGCTTCAGAGCTATTGTACACAGGATAGCTATGCATCGCAGGTAACTCAATAGCACATAACAACAACAACAACAATTATGATTAACTCCCACTCCACCCATCCCCACCCCTCTGCTGTGACATCCTCTTGGATACTCATACACATTTTACTAGTTATCTTTTTCTACAATAATGGTCTTAAATGGTATTTGTCTTCACAGGACTGAGTTTGTTCTCTTAGCATAATGTTCTCCAGTCCCTCCTAAGTTACACAGTAATTTTCAAAATCATTGCTCCTACATGCTGCATAATATTCATTCCTCATGTGAGAATACCACAGTTTCTCCCTCCATTCAACTTGATGTTCAGCATTTGGGCTTCTTTATCCTCTCAACCTGCCCTTTGAAATCTCCTGACCAGTTCTTTTACTTCAGCATGTTTTCTCTCTCTCATTCTCTCTCTCTCTCTCTCTTCTTGAGCTGTCCTTTGAAATCCTGTTCAGCTTTTTTATTTCAACATCTCTTTTTTTTTTTTTTTTGGCTTTTTGACTCTCTAGAGAAATTTTCAGAGTCTCATCTGACAACATCATTTTTTTTCTCCTTTGTCTTTGTAATGACCTTTCTCTCTCCTCATATATGATATCCTTGGAATCATCCCACAACTCATCTGGTCTTCTATCATTGGTGTTCAATGCCTCAAATCTATTCCTAAGATAATCTTGAAATTCAGATTAATAGATTCAAGATCATATCTTGGTTCTGATGGACTTATATTACTTTTATTCAGCCTCAAATTGAACTTGCTTGTGAGTAATTGATAGTCTGACCCACAGTCACCCCGGCCTAATTTTTGACTGTCAGTGTTGAACTTCTCCAATGATTTCTTCTACAGATGTAGTCAATCTGATTCCCATGCAACCTATCAGAAAAGACCCAAGTGTAAAGTCATTTATGGTTTTTTTTTTCAGAAAAGAAACAAATAAATCAATGAAAATACAAAATTCAATCATTCTATTTCCAGACTCATTTCTATCAACAAGCTCATGTTTTCCAACTACTATTCCTTCTTCATTGTTTCCAATTTTGCATTCCAGTCACTAATTACCATTAACATGCTTTGATCGCATATACAGGCAATTTCAGACTGCAAGATTTGGTAAAAATTCTTCTTCTACTATGGCTCAATGTCAAGAAGACAAAGATTCTCACCACTGGACCAATTGGCAGCATCAGGATGGATGGTGAAGAGATTGAGATTGTACACAGCTTTAGTTTGCT
>NW_006400144.1:1144404-1145808 GCF_000299155.1 Elephantulus edwardii
TGAATAATAGTCATGTAATGGGTCAGGACAGAACTTAAAATTGACTTTTTGACTATGAATGCAACACCATTCTTCTTCTGTTTTTCATTCCCAGTATGTTATATCATATGATTATCTGATTTAAAGTGACCGAAGCTGGTTATTCTCATCTCTCTATTGCATAATATGTAGATGTTCATTCATTCCATTTAATTTTTACCTATTTTCAGTTTTCCAACATTCAAGTTACTTTTTTTGGTTAGTGATTGGGTCTTTCTTGTCTATAAAAGTTTTAACATTCCTTACTCTCATTTGCTATAAAATCTCCCAAATCTGATTCCTTCAGGCAAATATCTGTGGTTTAATTGAGCTAGATTATTTCAACCCTTTCATTGGCTCTGATATAATCAGATGAGATTCTTTTCATTTCTACTTTGACAAGACAGGAAATACAAATAAATGAAGGGTATTTTTAATTTCACAAAATGTTGTACTAATATTTGCAGGTATTGTAGAATGGCAGAAAAAGTGGTAGGTTATGCATTTATACAGGCTTTGGGACAAGTGTAACTTTTTAAAAAGTGTTTTACCTTCAGCTCAAATTTTTGTAGTCTCCAAATGTAAAATAATACAAAAATTGTTTTTTTAAAAAGAAAGCACTTTGTAAATTTTTTATAAATTTACATCAATGTTCATATAACTCCAAAATGAAATACATTTAGACATTTGTCTTCAATATCATAAAAGTATTACTAATAACAATCTAATCTTTTCTTTTTTTAGAGTGCTTTTCTTGTTGAAGCAAATTAAAATCATCTGTGCTTCTCTATATGTCTAGAGAGAAATAGAATTTTATTTTTTACAAAAGGAATAAACATTAGCATTGAACTTTGTTATCTTTATATATTTAGTGTGTCTCTAGATATGTTTTTCATCTCTGGTCTTATATATTCTAAAAATGGTATTAGCTTGGTAGACCAATATTTATTTCTTTTTTCATTATTTTTTATAAAATACTTCCAATATTTCAATCAGGCTGAAATTATACACATTTACATATATGGATTATACGTATACATCCAAAATCACACATCCACATACATTTTATTCATGTTTTACTTTTTTTGCAAAACATTGGTTCTTATTATATAACTCATTCACAGACATATTATTTGATCCAGCAATTCCATCTCTAGATGTTGTTGTTAGGTGCCGTCGAGTTGCTTGCGACTCATAGCGACCCTATGTACAACAGCCCTAAACCCTGCTCTGTCCTGTGCCAATCGCCCTGTCTCCAATACACCCATCCCGATTACCCCAGTCACTGAATCAATCCACCTCATGGAGAGTCTTCCCCTTCTGCGCTGTCCATCCCCCTCCCAAGCATGATGTCCCTCTCTAAGGACTAGTCCCTCCTTACAACAT
>NW_006400144.1:1147269-1149661 GCF_000299155.1 Elephantulus edwardii
TCAGGTCCTCCTCAGTTTCAGCAAGCAGTGTTGTGTCATCCGCATAAAGCACATTGTTAATAGATCTTCCACCAATCCTGACACCACACTTCTCCTCATAGAGCCCAGCCTCTCAGATAATCTGTTCTGCATACAGGTTGAAAAGGTATGGAGATAGGACACATCCCTAACGTACAACCTTCCCAATTTTGTACCATGCTGTGTTACCCTGCTGTGTTCTGATGACTGCCTCTGGATCTAAGTATAGGTTTTGCATTAGCACGATTAAATGTTCTGGGATTCCCATTCTTGTCAGAGTCAGCCAATTTGTTGTGATCCATGCAGTATAGGTCTCACATTATCATGATCAAATGTTCTGGGATTCCCACTGTGGCCTCTAGATGTATACCCTAAATAAAAAATTTATGGCATGAACAGATATACACACACTCATTTTCATTACAGTACTGTTTCTTAGCAAAGAGTTTTAAAAAAACCTCAAAATCTAATGGATGGAGGAATAAAGAATCATATATTGACACAATGAAATACTGTATGTCACTAATCATATATTTTTTTGCACTGTACATTATGTATGAAACTAGGATAAATTATATTCAGTGGCAAAAGCCACAAAAAAGACATTTAGGTTAGAAAACCACTAATATAAAAAGCTAAGAAATAGTTTGCGCAGAGATACACACAAGGTTTGAAGTAGAGGTAAGGGGGAGGGAAGTAATTAACATAAATACCCCTCCTAGACTTTATGAAAGATATGTGCACAAGCTCCAATGAATTGAACTCTTCCAGCAGATTATCTGCTAAAAGTAAAGTTAGAGTTTAATGGCCTAATAACAAGTGTACGCCACGGATGTGTGTTATCTCCATACCTTTTCAATCTATATACAGAGCAGATTATATGGATGGCTGGGCTCTATGAGGAGAAATGTAGCATCAGGATTAGAGGAATACTCATCAACTATCTGTGCTATGCAGATCACACAACCCTGCTTTCTGAAACTGAGAAGAATCTGAAGTGCTTACTGCAGGAGGTCAAGAACTCTGGCCTTCAATATGCATTGAAGCTCAACGTCAAGAAATCAAAGATTCTCACCACTGGGCCAATTGGAAACATCATGATAGATGGTAAAGATATAGAGATTGTTAACAGATTTAGTTTCCTTGGCTCCACAATCAATACTCTTGATATCAGCAGCCAGGAAATTAAAAGACAAATTTCACTGGGAAAGTCTGGTGTGAAAGACCTCTCTCAAGTACTTGAAGAGCAACCATGTCAGTCTGGAGGCTAAAGTACACCTGATCCAGGCCATAGTCTTTGCAATTACTTGTTATGCATCAGAAACCTGGACAATGACTAGGGATGGTAGAAGGGGAATTGATGCCTTTGAGCAGTGAGTGGTTCTGGACAAGAGTTTTGAATATACCATGCCCTGCTAAGCGAATGAAAGTTTAGTCCTAGAGGGGGTGAGACCAGGCTGCTTGCTCCTTGGAGGCAGGGATTCTGAAGCTTCATCTGATATATTTTGGACATGTTGCAAGGAGAAAGCTGTCCTTGGAGAGGGACATCATGCTTGGGAGGAAGGAGGGACAGCACAAGAAAGGAAGACCCTTGATGAGATGGATTGATTCGGTGACTGAGGTAATAGGGGTAGGTGTGTCAGAGACAATAAGAACGGCACAGGACAGAGCAGGGTTTAGCGCTGTGGTACATAGGGTCACTATGAGTTTCAGGCAACTTAAAGGAACATAACCACAACAATGATAAGTGGAAATGTACCCTCATCTAATTATGTATTTTAGGCAATAAAGAAACAAGACAACAACAAGAATTTTGATACCAATAGTCATTGTAATTCTGAATAATGTTTCTCTTAAATTCCAGTTAAAATTTGTTAACTATAATGTTAGTCTAAGTTAGTAATAACTTGATAACAACTGACCTTTGATGTGTTGTAAGAGGATAATGACATTATTATCATCCTTAAGAACAAACAATCACTTTAATAAATTAGTCTAATAGCTCTGAATGGTATTTCATTAAGTATTTGGGGTTTTCTTTGTATGCTATCATATCATCTGCAAATAACAACAGCTTTACCACCCACTTGCCAATTTTTTTGTCTCTTATTTCCATCTCCTGTTCATTCACTTAGCTGGTATTTCCAGTACTATATATTGAATAAGGGTGGTGATATTAGGGATCCTTGCCTGGACCCTCTCCAAAAAGGGAATGTCTTAGACTTGCTCCAATGAAAATGGTGTTAGCTCTTAGTTTTGCATATATACTTTTCACTGTTGTTGTTGTTGTTGTTATGTGCCGTCGAGTCGCCTGCGACTCATAGCGACCCTATGTACAACAGCCCTAAACTCCGCTCTGTCCTGTGCCAATCGC
>NW_006400144.1:1150582-1153649 GCF_000299155.1 Elephantulus edwardii
AGTTTTTTAGGATCTACACAGTCAAATGCCTTTGCATAGTCAATGAAACACAGGTAGACATTCCTCTGGTATTCCCTGCTTTCAGCCAAGATCCATCTGACATCAGCTACAATAGATTTAGGAAATCCTCCTCTATTTCTACTTTTTTGCATATTTTAATCTGCTGTTTAAAGGGGTGTTAGATTTTTCTCAAAAGCATTTTTATCTGCATCAGTGGGTTAGGACCATGTGGTTCTTTTCCTTTGCTTTATTAATATGATGAGTTATATTGTTTTCCTTATCCTGAACCATCCTTGCATTACTATTATAGATTCATTTGGTCATGGTGATTTTTTTAATTCTGTTGGGTTCTCTTTACTATGGTTTTATTAAGGGTTTTTTTAATCTATGTCCATGAGAGATGTTGGTCCATAATTTTTTTTCTTGTAGTGTCTTTGGTTTGGATATTAGGGTTATACTTACTTCATAGAATGATTGTGGGAATGTTCCTTTTTTTCTATTTTTTTAAAAATAATTTACACAGGGAGCTCTGGTGGCCTAGTGGTAAGAAGCTGTGCTGTAATACTGAAGGCTTGCAATTTGGATTGACCAGATGCTCTGCTGGAGAAGGAGGAGCAATCTCCTCTTGTGCCCGTCAAATATGATTTAACAGAACAGAGCAACAACAATTTAAAAAAAAAAGATAAACAAGAAGAAATAATTTAAGTAGAATTAGTAATAGTTCGTCTTGGAATGTTTGGCAAAATCCACCCATGAAGCTGCTGGGCCAGGACTTTTTTTAGAGAGGAGTCTTTTTATGACTTGCTCAATTTCTTATTTTGTCAGGGGTATGTTCAAGAGTTTCATTCTGTCTGTGTCAATTTTGGTAGGGTGTGGGTCTGTAGAAATTTGTTAATTTGCTCTGTATTTTCAAATTTATCAGAGTGTTCTTGTTGTTGTTGTGTACCATCAAGTCAACTGTGACTCAGCGGCCCTACGAACAATGGCTCTGAACCCTGTCCTATCTTGAGCCAGTTTAACCATCTCTGACACACCCACTCCAATTGCCACAGTTACTGTGTAAATCTCATCCAGGATCTCCTTCTTCTCTTCTGACCCTCTAGTCTTCCAAGTATGATGTCCTTCTTCAACAACTGGTCCCTCCTGGAAACATGCCCAAAGTATATGAGACAGAGCTTCAAAATGCTTGTCTCCAAGGACCACACTAGAATTCTTCCTCACCAGGACAAAATGATTTGTTCTGTTGGAGGTCCATTGTATATTCAATACTCTTCTTCAGCACCACAAACGAAAGACATTGATTCTTCTATCATCCTTATTCAGTATCCATCTCTCATATGTATAACAAGCAATTGAGAAGACCATGACCTGGATCAGGCACGTTTTAATCTCACAACTAAAACTAACACAACACTGTTGCTCTTTAGCACTCTGGAGAGAGCCTTGATAGCAGATTGTTCTAATGCAACTTGTCTTTTGAGTTTCTAAATGCTGGTGCCAAGACTGTTGATTGTGGATCTAAGCAAGAAGAAATAATTAACAGTCTCTTTGCCATCTGTCATGATACTGTCAAAGGCCTGGTTGTAAGGAACTTTGTTTACTTGACTTTGAGATGCAAATCCATATTGAAGGATGCAGTCTTCTACCTTGTAGCAAACACTTCAAATAATTCTCACTTTCTTCAAATTAGCTTGTGTCATCTCTGTAATGCCTGTTGATGATGGGTCTTCCACAAATCCTGATGCTACATTCTTCATTAACTTCAGCCTTCCAGGTGATCTGTTCTGCATTTATATTGAAAAGATATGGAGAAAGGATACATCCTTGATGCATTCCTTTCTTGATTTTGAACCATGGAGTGTTTCCTTATGCTGTTAGAGCAACAGCTTCTTGGCAGGTATATGTTTTGCAAGAGCACAATCAGGTGTTCTGGGATTCCCATTCTTCTCAACATTAGTCAAAATTTTTGTGATTCACAGTCAAACACCTTTGCATAATCAATAAAATATAAATATATATATTGATTTTGTAACTCTATGCTGTTAACAATGGCCCATCTGACATTAGCAATGATATCCCTAGTGTCACAACCTCTTCCAAAACCAGTTTGTATTTCTAGCAGTTCTCTGTCAATGTACTTGTTCTACTTATTTTTTTCCTAATCTTCAGCAAGATTTTGCTTGCATAGGATATTAGTGAATTGCTAAATTTATCTTGTCTGTTTTTGTATTGGAAAAGTGTCTTATCATATTTCTGCTTTCAATAGCTTAGATGCTTATATGTTCATCATTTGCTTTTTTTAGGTATAGCTCTTGTCTGCTAGATGCTGCACTAAAGCAGAGCTCCCATATTATGACAGACTAGGATGAAGGATTTGTCACCCACTTCTGAAATTATAGGCCTTTGAATATCATGGAAGAGTGAAGATTTTCAGTTTTACATTATTATAATTTTTAGTTGATTCTCTTATTATGTTACCTCTTTCATTTCTTATTCAAGTTATATATTCTTTTTCAGTTTTCTTTTTTTCAGGTGTGCCAGTGACTGATCCATTTCATGAACTCTTTTAAAGAGCCAGCTGTTGATTGACGGCTTCAGTACATTTTCTGTTTTCCATCTCATTGATTACATCCCTCATCCTTATTATTTCCTTTTTTCCTAGAAGCAGTCAGTTTGTCGTTCTTTTTCCATTTGTTAAGTAGTTAATTTTGCTTCATTTACACACACACACACACACACACACACACACACACACACACACACACATGTCTGTCTTGGAGAGGGTGAAACCATGTTTCTCCTTGAAGGCTAGGATTTTGAAGCTCTATCTCACATACCAGTCCTTGGAAAGGACATCATGCTTGGAGGGGTGGAGGGACAGCACAGGATAGGAAGATCCTAGATGAGATGGATTGATATAGTAACTGGACAATGAGGGTATGTGTGTTTGAGAGTCAGTGAGACTGGCTTAGGACAGAGCAGGCTTCAGAGCTGTTATACATAAAGTTGCTATGAATCACAGGTTACTTGATGGCACATAACAACAACTATGTGTGTGTGTGTGTGT
>NW_006400144.1:1154001-1156951 GCF_000299155.1 Elephantulus edwardii
TATTCTTGTTGCTAAGACTATAGCCTTCAATATGGATTATATCTCAACATCAAGAAAATGAAAGTTCTCAAAGTTCTCACCACTGAACTTTTAGGAATATTATGATAGAAAGAGAGAAGATTGTAACTCTCAATGTCATTATCTATCTTATTTGGATCCAGAATTAATACATCTGATACCAGCAGCAGTAGGAAGAACAGACTTCTTACTGCACCGTCAAAGTCTTCAGCCAGGGGTCTCTCCAAATTATTGAGATGTAAAGATGCCAGTTTGAGCACTTTGGTGTGCCTATTTCAGGCCATGATCTTTTCTATCTCTTCTTATACATCTGAAAACCATACAATGAATAAATACGACAAAAGAAGATTGATACATTTGAACTATGGTGGTTAAGAAGAGTACTGAACATCCCATAGGCTACCAAAAGAACAATTATGTATGTCTTGAAGAAAGTGCAGCCAGAATACTCCTTGGAAACATAGAAAGTTTTATCTCAAATATTTTGAGCATGTTGTTGTTCTTGCAAGGTGCACTTGAGTCAAGTACAACCTATAATGATCTTATGAACAACGAATCTTTGTATTATTTCAATACTATTTCAAAAATTCAATATTATTTCAACAGATACTTTGTATTATGTCAATATGTCCTATTCTGCAATATCTTCACAGTTCCTGACATATTAAAGCCCATTGCAACAGTCACTGTGTGAATTCACCTGGTTGAAGATCTTCCTCTCCTTCCTCTTCTTCACCTTCCCAAGCATCATGTGCTGCAAGGAACAATCCCTTCTAGCAACATGCCTGAAGTATATGAGGTGAAGCCTCATCATCCTTGCCTCCAAAGAGCACTCTAGCTTCACTTTCTCCAAGACTTACTTGTTTATTCTTTTGGCACTGTCATCTTATTCATTTTCCAGCTCTCAGGTGTATAGGAAATGGTGTGAAAGACCATGACTTCGATAATTTACACCGTAGTCCTCAAACTTATATCATTGCTCCACAATAATTTGGAAAGCTCTCTAACTGCAGACTTTCCCAGTGCAATAAGTCTCCTGATTTTCTGATTGCTGGTACCAAACGTGTTAATTGTAGATCCAAGTAAGATGAAATTGATGACAGTTTTAAACCTTTCTCCATTGTTCATGATGTTACCTTTGCTTTCTTGACATTGAGATGCCTCTATATTGAAGGCTATATTCTTTGGTCTTTTGCAACATGCTGCATAACATTCAATCATGTGAATGTACCATAATTTCTCAATCCATTCAATTGTGGTTGGATATTTGAGTTGTTTCCATATTCTTGCCATGATGAATAAATCTGCTATGAACATTGGTGTAAAAATTTCCATTTCGATTCTAATTTCCTTGGGATATGTTCCCAGTAGTGGAATAGCTAGTACATACAGAGTTTCTATGTTCAACTTTTTAAGGAAACATCACACTGCCTTCCAGAGTAGTTGTACCATTTTACAATCCAACCAACTGTGTATGAGAGTTCTTTTCTCTTCACATCCTCTCCAACATTTATTGCTTGCTGTCCTGCAAAACTTTGCCCCTGCTACTGGGATGAAATGGTGTCCATTGTTGTTTTCACTTGTGTCTCTCTTATTTCTCTTTTTTCTAGTGATTTTTTTAAATTGATTTGCTTTCAAAGTTTGTATACATTGTGTTTCATGTTATTCTTAATTCATAATATGTTTTAGAAGATCATTCTCATGCATTATATTTTATAAAATTAATCACCATTGTACCTTGCCCATCATTATCCTGTCTTTTGCCCAGATCCTTTCCATTTCTTTCCCCACTTTAAAATGTGCAGCCCTGTGGTTTTGCCCCTACCCATCCTCAGATGTCCCCCCTTGAGTTTCCCTACATGTTTTACTAGTTATCCTATTATTACAATAATGATCTTATGCAGTATTTGTTTTTATGAGACCCCATGAGTTCACTCAGCATAATGCTGTCTATCCTCTTCCAAGTTATGTAGTATTTTCCAAAATTGTTTCTCCTGAGTGATGCATGGTATTCCATTGTGTGATTTTGAGCATTTCTTCTTATATTAGTTGGCCATCTGAATGTCTTCCTCTGTGGAATGTCTTTCCATATCTTTTGCCCATTTTGTATTTGGATTATTAGTCTTTTACTTGCAGAGGCCATATGTTGTTGTTATGTGCTGCTGAGTCACCTGTGCCTCTTAGCAATCCTATGTACATCAACCCTAAACCCTGCTCTATCCTGTGCCAATCTTATTGTCTCTGACACAACTAACCCCATTTCCCCAGTCACTGAATCAATCCACCTCATTTAGGGTCTTCCTATCCTGTGTTTCAGTGCTGGAGAGAGGACATGTAGTTATTCTGTAAATTTTTGTTATGATTTTCTTGTGTGAGGTGGAATTGCCAATTTTTTCCCCCAAGTCAGTGGGGGTTTTAGTGTGTGGGTTTTTTTATGTTTTGTTGTGTGTGTGTGTGTGTGTGTGTGTGTGTGTGTGTGTGTGTTTTTACACTATTGGAAAAAGGTTTTGTTACACAGAGAAATTTAATATATGGGAGGTTACATTCATCAATTTTTTTCATCTCCAGATTTTGCATTTCAGGCTATATTTTGCAGCCTCTTTATACCATAGGCCAAGTCTTCTAAGCTTGGTCCTATTTTGTATGATGTTTACGGGTTTGGGCTCTACCTCAGGTCTGAGATTCACCCCAAGTTGATTTTTGTATATGGTGTGAAATGTGGATCCTCTCTCAGCTTTCTGCAGGTGGCATTCTTGTTATGTCAGCACCATTTGTTGATGAGATTTTTGTTTCCCCATTTGATAGATTTTTTCTTCCTTGTGGAATATCAGTTAACCATACATATATGGGTCCTCTTCTGGATTATTGATTCTGTTGTGTGGTCTATGTGCCTGACATTGTACAAATACACGCTGTTTTTACTATTATTATT